>NC_072481.1:86779026-87082056 GCF_027574615.1 Eptesicus fuscus
AGCTCTCCCAGTGGGAGCACACTGACCACCAGGGGGCAGTTCCTGTGCTGAGCGACTGCCCCCTGGTGGTCAGTGCGTGTCATAGTGACCGGTCATTCCTGGTCGTTCCACTGTTAGGGTCAATTTGTATATTACCCTTTTATTAGATAGGATTTGGCTTAGCTAAAGTTAAAATCCATTTGTCTTATTTGAATACTAGCGTTCCTGTTGCAGGAAGAATCCTGCAATAGGGTTTCCTGCTGCACTCTACCCCGCCCCGCCTGCTCTCCTCCCTTCTCCCCCGCCCCGCCTTCTCTGCCAGCCCACCTGCTTTTCTCCCTTCTCTGCCAGCCCGCCCGCTCTCCTTCCTTCTCCCCCGCCCCGCCTCCACTCCTCCCTTCTCCTCCCCCCCGCTTGCTTGCTTCTCTGCAGCTTTGCTCCCTTCTGCAGCTCTTGGCTTCTTTCTACCCTGTCTTGATATGCAAATTAACCGCCATCTTGGCTAGGGTAATTTGCATGCTCGTCCCGATTGGTTGTGGGCGTGGCTTGGGCGTATCGAAGGCACAGTCAATTTGCATATTTGTCTATTATTAGGTAGGATAGAGAAAGTGCCTTAAGAACAATCATTCATTGGTAGTGGAGAATTGAAAAAGCATTTACCAAATAGCCCACCAAATAGAGGTCTGGCTTGTGCTTAGCCATGCTTTATTTTTATACAAGTAGCCCACCATCACCTCATATGTGAACCCATTCAGGTATACTGTATATGTATTTATGAATGTTCCTTCTTGGTTAACTCTATGTCAACAACAACAACAAAAACACAATGATAACATTAAAAATATTGATTTCAAAATATTTTGGGTACTCTGTATTTGTAAATTTGGAGACATGAAGAAATAGGCATAGATTTGATGAAGGAATTACAATTTCTGATTTGTGAGAGCAAGGAAATGTAATATACAAATAAAATTATACTGTGTAATTATGTTCACTCACTCATTTACTCATCATGCATTCATTTAACAAGAATTAACTGAGTGCCTATTAGGAACTAACTATGACTTGCATGGTGTATAGTCCCCAGACTGGTGTAATAAACTGTCACTAACTTCACAGCTTAAAACAACAGGAAATAATTTTTCAGTTCTGGGGACTAGAAATCCAAACTCGAGATGTCAGCAGAGCCATGTCTCCACTGAGACTGGATAATACCCTTCCCTGCCTTTCTCTGGCATCTGGTGGTGGCCGTTAGCATTTGGTGTTTCTTGGTTTTCAGTTCCCTCACTTCAATATCTCTGTTGTTGCATAGTATTGTCATTGAGTGTCTCTGTCTTCATGTCGGATTTTCTTCTTATAGAGACACAGTCATATTGAAGTAGGGCTCTTCCTAATCTAGTATAATTACATCTTAACTTGATTACATCTGCATGAACAAACCCTATTTCCAAATAACATTACATTTACAGATACCAGGGGATTGGGATTTCAGCAAATCTTTTTTTGTCAGGGGGGCACATAATTCAATCAATTCATCCCACTGTACATTGGAAGAAGATTAGATTGTATATAAGATTAACTTGTTTTCTTGCCTAGCTGGTGTGACTCAGTTGGTTGAGCATCCTTCCATGCATCAAGAAGTCACTGGTTTGATTCCTGGTCAGGGCACAAGCTCAGCTTGTGGGTTCGATCCCCAGTAGGGGGCATATAAGAGGCAGCCAATTGATGTTTGTCTCTCATCATTGACGTTTCTATCTCTCTCCCCCTTCCTCCTCTCTAAAATCAATAAAAATATTTTTAAAAAGACTAACAGGTTTTTAATGACATATATAATATGAAATATACAAACATGCAAAAAGAAAAAAATAATTACATGTATATAATTATTATTAATTGTGAGAAATCCGATAAAAGAAAAGCACATGTGAAATGATAAAAATGGCTTATAGCAAGAATGTCCATTATTCATTCAATAAATAGTACTCATGTCAGAAAAGAGAAATCTATCATTGTAGAATGACATAAGTCTGTAATCACATCAGACAAGAGTAACATATCATTTTAGGATGGTCTGAAGTCTAAGATTTCTAGGTATTGAACGATGAACTAGTTGATTACTCCAAGTTCTTTTTCAGCTCAAATGTTCACTGATGTTTAAAGTAAAACAGAAGTAGAAATTTTACTATTACTAAGAAATGCTTAACTACAACAGAAATAAGATGCACAATGCAGTATAGTTGCATAGTGTGGAGATTCTGGGAATTTGGGTTAAAAAGAAACAGTGCTGCCCTAGCTGGTTTAGCTTAGTGAACAGAGCATTGGTCTGCAGACTGGAAGGTCCCAGGTTTGATTCCAGTCAAGGGCACACACTTGGGTTGTAGGCTCAATCCCCAGTAGAGGTTGTGCAGGAGGCAGCCAATCAATATTCTCTTTCATCATCGATGGTTCTATCTCTCTCTCCATCTCCCTTCCTCTCTGAAATCAATAAAAAATGTATTTAAAAAAAGAAACAGTGCTAACATTAAAAATATTGAGTTTAAATATTTTAGCTATAGTGTATGTGTAAATTTGGAAAGATAAATAAAGAGGAATAGATTTGATGAAGGAATTACAATTTCTATTTGTGAGGGTAAGAAAGTTTAATCAACATGAATTTTCAAAATTCCTTAAGATTACGCTGGGGGTATTTTCATGTATGAATGAGTTATGCTCTCCATGTGTGGTCTGTGATTTGAAAAGAAGTACAGAATCCATTACAACCAGTTTGCATGGCAAGGGGAGCCATTAAAAATGTTAGAAATTATATAAATAAGGATTATTTGTTCCAAGTTGGGACAGCAACAGAGTAAATTCTTATTCTAAAGAAAATTCATGAAATTTTTTCATAATTTTTTTCTATATTTTGTCATTTTTTCATTAACTTTGGGGGGTAACATTGATTAATAATCCTATCTAATAAAGAGGTAATATGCAAATTGACCATCACCTCAACACACAAGATGACTGCCCCCATGTGGTCAAAGATGGCTGCCCCCATGTGAACACAAGATGGCCACCACAAGAGGAGGGCAGTTGTGGGCAATCAGGCCAACAGGGGAAGGTACTTGGGGGGGGGGACCAGGCCTACAAGGGAGGGCAGTTGGGGGTTATCAGGCCTGTAGGGGAGAGCAGTTAGGGGTGACCAAGCCAGCAGGGCAGGGCAGTTGCGGGGGACCATGCCTGCAGGGGAGGACAGTTGGGGGTGACCTGGCCTGCAGGGGAGGTCAGTTGGGGGTGACCAGGCCTGCAGGGGAGTGCAGTTAGGTGTGACCAGGCCTGCAGGGGTGAGCAGTTGGGGGTGACCTGGCTAGCAGGGTAGGGCAGTTAGGGGTGACCAGGCCTGCAGGGGAGGGCAGTTAGGGGTGACCAGGCCTTCAGGGTAGGGCAGTTGGGGGTGACCAGGCTGGCAAGGGAGGGTAGTTAGGGGTGACTGGCCAGCAGGGGAGGGCAGTAGGGGGCGACCAGGCCTGCAGGGGAGGACAATTAGGGATTACCAGGCCTGCAGGAGAGGACAGTTAGGAGCAATCAGGCCGTCAGTGAGCAGTTAGGTGTCGATCAGGCTGGCAGGAGAGTAGTTTAGGGGTGATCAGGCTGGCAGGCAGAAGTGGTTAGGGACAATCAGACAGGGAGGCGAGTGGTTGGGAGCCAGCAGTCTTGGCTTGTGAGAGGGATGTCCCAATGGGATCGGGCCTAAACGGGCAGTCGAACATTCCTCGAGTTGTCCCAGATTGGAGAGGGTGCAGGCTGGGCTGAGGGACACCCAACCCATGCACAAATTTCATGCACCGGGCCTCTAGTCCTATATAATAAAAGCCTAATATGCAAATCGACCAAACAGCAGAATTACAGGTGGAACGACCGGTCCCTATTATGCACACTGACCACCAGGGGGCAGACGCTCAATGCAGGAGCTGCCCCCAGCCAGCAGGCCCCAGGTCAGCCAAGGTCAGCCCCCGGTTGCCCCGCTTTTCACCCTGCTGATCGGCCGCTTTTCACCCTGCTGATCGGTCCTTAGGGACCCTACCCATGCACAAATTTTGTGCATCAGGCCTCTAGTATTATATAAATTTCAGGTGTATAACTTTGTAATAGGACATCTATATACTCTTTTGTATTCTCACCGCCCCAAGCCTGATCGTCCATCACCAGGTAGTCACTATGTATTTGATCCCCTTTATGCTCTTTGTCTTCCCCTCCCCCTCTCCCCCTCTGGTAACCACCATTCTGTTGTGTGTATTTATGAGTTTGCTTTATTTGTTTGTTTATTATTTTTTGTTTTTCAATGTAAACATCGGTTCCAGGTTTTTGAAGCCTAGATTGCTCATGTGTACTAGCACAATACTGAAAACCTTTAATGATTCCCACATATTTGCAAGATTTTTTTCCCCTAACAAGTCTTAGGTAGGACTGCTGACTGAAATGGATATATTTCCAAATGTAGCCTATTGACTAATTGAGAGTTTAAATACTTCCACTCTAAGTTTTTCTGCCTTCCCCTGCCTGGATAAATACAAATTTGGTCTGCTGTAATAGTCACTGTTTTCAGGAATTGTCACTGAATACAGCATATGACAACTACATTTGAAAACTATAGGATTCTATACATATTTATGTAGGTATTATCTTAGCCCCATGCTTTTGTCTTTGTATATTCTTGCATTTTACTTTAAAATCAGATTAAACATTATTAATGTGTCTTTAAATTCCTCACTAAAATAATTTTATGTTAATAGTTCTTAAATGTGTCTACTGAGATCTTTATATTTAATGTCACCTACCCAAATATTTCTGAAAAGTATTACAAACTTAAAAATGCAGGCAACAGATATATTAATAATTGCCTCACTATATCAGTTTAATCTCCTACTTCATTTTCTAGTTTACTTTTTCAAAATGTTACTTCTTGGGAAAGCTAATTATAATCAATGATCAGTTTTTCCCGTATAAATTGTTTTCTAATTGCAGCATCTCTTGGATATGAAGAATGCTCATCCTCTATGAAAACATATCTGTCCCTGGGACTTACTAAACAGGAAAATAAAGTTTCAAGCTTGGTGGAGACAAGTTTTTAAAGGCCCCTTTTGTTAATTGATTGATTTTGACAAAGTCTATTTGATTCACAGTTTAGTCCTATGTATTTTGGGAAGGGACTTCTCCTCCCTTCAGAATGCATGTGCACAGCCACCCTGTAGAGAGTTAGTGAAAGGTGTCCACTTATGCACAGCAGAAAAGGGATGTAATGAATCAGAAAGGGATGTGTTTTATGCAGTAAGCACTTTCCACACTCTTTCCTGCACTGCTACATTTATGCTGAAACGGTCCATTTATTTTAATCCTAAATAGGGTCCCTAGACAAGAGCTGAGAATAGAATGTAGTAAAAGGAAAAAGAGAAAGATTTCTATTTCAGAACAAACTTAATTCAGAATAAGGGGAACAAAAATATAACACTCATTTAGCCCTTGGTAAAATTGAATTTTTATGGCACCTACTCTTTCCCACTATAGGAATTTGCTTTCAAAGCTTCTCCCTTACCCTCCAATCTTGATGGGCTTGCAACTAAATAAATCATCCCCACTCTCTCATCACAAGTAGGTTTAGAGTGCAGTTCTGCATCTTGGAAGAATGATGGGAGGCCAAGTTGAAACCATATTTTTGAGGAAGAGACCTTCAATTTTGGGTTCTAGAATGTGGGTATCAGCAGCCCCTACAAAATGATCTTATATTTACCCCACTGGAGTCCATGCTCAAGCCCACAGTACTTCATAAACCAGCCTAAATCACAAAAGAAAGATTACTTGAGATAAAAATTCAGAATGTTAGCACTGTAAGGTACCAGCCCTCTCTGTACCATATAGAAAAGTTTTAAAAAGTGTCCAGTTAATATTGATAGAAGTTATATAGGTGGTATAACATAGAGCAGATTCGGGACATAGTAGTATGTAATTACCATTATTAGGTAAGTTACAATAAAAGTTACAATAAATTGCCTTGTATCAAAGTTACAATAAATTGCCTCTCCAGCAGCTACTCAATGGTTAACTACTAAACTGTAGTAGTTGTAGTGGTTAATTTGGAAGGAAAGTAACTAATTTTCTTACCTTTATAACAGTATTTGTTCATGAAGTGGAAATTTGTCATTTTGGGCTTCCCCGCATATGAACTCATCCTATGTTGGAGGAATCTTTATTGTGAGAACCTTTGTGAAAGGCAGCCAACCTTCCTATACATCTCCTCACCCAGGCATGTGCCCTGGAAGAGAACAATGAGATGTTTCCAGCTAAAACTCTCCAACTTAAATAAGTGATATTAAGATGAAGTCAGAGTTAGAATCCATTAATCGCTCCAGCACACAGCAGTCAGAGTGGTGAAGCAGTTTTGAGCAGTGGTAGCTGGAGTGTCCAGAAGGAGAAGAGGAAAAGTTCCAACAGTAGTACCCTATTCTGGTTGTTTCTTTAGTAGAACTCTTCTGTTTCCACCACCTAGTCTTCCTTAGTTTCTGTTAATTTTATGGGCATCCTGTTTGTTTCTGTAAGCTACTAAATAATGTTCCCACAAGTTAGTTTTCAGATTAACTTACTATGGTCATGTTCTGTTGCTTGCACTCATGAAACCACTCATTTAGCCCTTGGTAAAATTGAATTTTTATGGCACCTACTCTTTCCCACTATAGGAATTTTGAGTTGTACAAAAGAAAACCTCAGAAACATGTGAGGATTAAGACATTGGTTGTCTGTCCTAGCTGACACAAAAGACATTCAAAGTCATCAATATTCCAGGATGGTAACATGAAACCTATGACACACAGTGATTAAAAATAAGTAACTTGGGCCCTAACCGGTTTGGCTCGGTGGATAGTGTCAGCGTGCAGACTGAAGTGTCCCAGGTTTGATTCCAGTCAAGGGCATGCACCTTGGTCGCAGGCACGTCCCCAGTGGAGAGTGTTCAGGAGGCAGCTGATGGATGTTTCTCTCTCATCGATGTTTCTCTCTCATCGATGTTTCTAATTCTCTATCCCTCCCCCTTCCTCTCTGTAAAAAATCAATAAAATATATATAAAAAAATAAGTAACTTGGAATCAAATTCCCTACAACCAAGACTTTGAGAAACCACATAATAGATTCAAAAAAAGCTATAAGAAGAGTCTAAGAATTTAAGAACAACAAGGTAACAGCTTAAAGAAAGAAAGGAACAATTTCAAGGCCCCATACTTCACTAAAGCATAGAGCTTTCCCACATATCTTAAGTCTCATAACATGTCTTACATTGCTGAGGCTAAACTCAATTACAACAAGTAGTTGCTGAATTACAACAATTGAATTCCACCTTACCATTTCTTGGTGAAAATAAGGGCACTGATTTAAGGTGAGTAGAACTTCTAGACTTTGAAAAGCATTTTGAAACCACAGAGCCCAAGAAAAGTATTTCCCTGAAAAGCATCCCCTTGTCTTATGTGGTTATTTTCCATTCAGAAGGAAGCCAGTGCTAATGTACCAGCACCTTAAACATGTCCATATGTGTAATCAAACCCAAAGCCTAACATGCTCCAAGGAGCTAATTAAAAGCCAAATTGAGTAGGAGAAATCTTATATACACTGATGTATTCTTGTACCTGGCTGATTTAGATTATTGCAAAATTTACTAATGGGAGTGTATTGTGAGGATGCCAAAAGTAGAATGTACAAATGTAACCCTAAACCCAAGACAGAGAGTGTCTGATGTGTAAGTGTGGTCCACACTAAGCAATATCAAATAGCCCATAGTAAAGGCAAATTGCCAAAAAAGTATTGGCTTAATATAGAGAAGAAAGTTCACATGTAAGAGATAACATGCAGTATTTGTGTTTCTCCTCCTAGTTAATTTCACTTAGCATAATTCCCTCCAAGTTTATCCATGTTGTTGCAAATGGCAGGATTTACTTCTTTTTATGGCTGAATAATATCATATATAATAATAGACAAATATGCAAATTGACCATACCTCCGACACGCCCACAAGCCACGCCCACCATCCAATCAGAGCGAGTATGCAAATTAACCCAAACCAAGATGGCTACAGCCACAGAGAGCAAGGTTTCCTAGGTAACAGAGGAAGCCAAGCTTTCTGCCTGCCCTAGCCAGGCCTAAGCCTCCACTCAAGCTACAAAGTTTCAATTATAGAAGGTAAACAAATTCAAACAAATGGCGGCAGAATGGAGCTTGAGAGAACAGGCCAGGGTTGCCGCCGGCAACAGGGGAATCAAAGCTTTCCGCACACCCTGGTCAGGCCCACCCACTTAAGGCAACAAAGTTTCAATTATAACCCCAACACAAATGGCTTCAGGCCTCGGAGGGAGCCCCAGGCTTGGCTCTGCTCCAGGCTACAAAGTTTCAATTGTAGAAGGAAAATAAATTCCAGATACCAGGGCCTCCGCTTGCATTGCCAGGGGGCGTGGCTGGCCTGCAAACCACCACAGGCCCCTCGCTCAGGCCGCCCCACGCCCCCAGGGAACCCCACCCTGATCCGGGATGCCCTTCAGGGCAAACCAGCTGGCCCCCACTCCTGTACCAGGCCTCTATCCTATCTAATAAAAGAGTAATATGCAGATTGATCACTGCAACACACAATATAGCTGCCCCCATGTGGTCAAAGATCCTGCCCCCATGTGGACACAGGATGGCCACCACAAGATGGCCAGCAGGAGAGGGCAGTTGGGAGGCACCAGGCCTGCAAGGGAGGGCAGTTGAGAGGGACCAAGCCTGCAAGGGAGGGCAGTTGGAGGTGATCAACCCTGCAGGAGAGGGCAGTTAGGGGTGACCAGGCCGGGAGAGGAGGGAAGTTGGGGGCAAACAGGCTGGCAGTAGAGTGGTTAGGGGGTGATCAGGCTGGCAGGCAGAAGCGGTTAGGGGCAATCAGGAAGGCAGGCAGGCAGGCAAGCAGTTGGGAGCCAGCAGTCCTGGATTGTGAGAGGCAGGCAGAAGCGGTTAGGGGCAATCAGGAAGGCAGGCAGGCAAGCAGTTGGAAGCCAGCAGTCCTGGATTGTGAGAGGAATGTCCGACTGCCCGCTTAGGCCCGATCCCTGGGATCGGACCTAAACGGGCAGTCGGACGTCCCTTGAGGGGTCCCAGATTGGAGAGGGTACAGGCTGGGCTGAGGGACAACCCCCCTCCGTGCACGAATTTCGTGCACTGGGCCTCTAGTCATATATATAATATTTTTATCCATTGATGGACACATGGACACTTAGGTTGTTTTCATATTATTTTGGCTATTGTGAATGATGTGGCAACAAACTTAGGAAAAATGGGAAGATGCAGCTCAAAGGAAACAATTTTTCAGTTATAAGATGAATAAGTTCTGAGCAACTGATATACAGCATAATAGCTATAGTTCATAATATGGAGTTATATACTTGAAATATGCTGAGAGTAGATTTTAGGCAATTTCACCACACATACACAAAAAACTAAATTAGATGATGTGATGGATGTGTCAACTATATTTATCTTGGTAATCATTTCATTATATATGTGTATATCAAATCATCACATTGTACATTTTAAATATATATAATTATATTAATAAATTATTTCTCAATATAAGTAGGAAGGAAAAAACAGGAAAATTCAATGATTTTGGAGGACAGAAATGTTGAACTAGATATGCAGGCTACTTTCCTGTTCACACTCCCAAACAACAAGAAATAAATCAAGGGGAAAGCCAGCAGTTTTGAAACAACAAACTGTATGTCTTGTGAGTACTGTCAGAGGCCAAGGTGGACAGCCCTTAACCACTAGAAGCACAGTAGGAATAATTATCAGAGAAGTCACATGACCAGTGTGGCAATCAAAATGATTTTATGCCCTGGCCGGATGGCTCAGTTGGTAGGAGCATGGTCCTATATACCAAAAGTTTGCAGGGTCAATTCCCAGTCAGGGCACATACCTAGGCTGTGGTTTTGATCCCTGGTTGGCACAGAAGTGGGAGGCAATCAGTTGATGTTTTTCTCTGTCTCTCTCTCTCTCTTTTCCTCTCTCTCTAAAATCAATAATAACATATTTCGAGTGGGGATTAAAAAATTGTTTTAATGATTTTATTCACAGAAGTGTTTGGAAATAGTTAATTTATTATAGGATCCATACAACAAAATGGTTGGGTAGGCACAAAGAATACTAGACTTTAGAATAAATCCATGTTTGTTCAGAAACTATTTTCTCTCTGATAAGTAGCACTTGGCCTATAACTGTGCTCTATGGGAGACTGAAACTGGTCATGGGATACAGAATGACTAGGCAATATGAGCTGGCTAGTAAGACCTGGATGCTTTGTGTTTTGTCTGTTCACAAATTCAACTCTCGCCAGAAGCAGTCCATCATTAAATTAAAGTGATCCATGTGGTATTTAACATGGGCAGGTCATATTAAATACCACATAGAAAGGCACAACAAAGCTTCATGCATGTGATTCACACTCCTAGCATATCTATTCCTACAACAATTCTTCCTTCTCATAAACTACCTATGGCCTCCTGAAAATTTTCCAAGGATAATAAAAATATGTTTATTTCAACAGATAGGCAGTGATGCTGACACTAGACAAAATTTATCCTTCAGCATTTCAGCCACATTCAAAAGTGGCCCAAGAAGATTTGGAGACAGGAAATACATTGAGTAGAACCTCAGTAGATTATATCTCATCCATTCTACCTGAAAAGTGAGATTATCTAGGGATAAGGTTTTGGATGGATTCATTGGCAGTAACTGATGGTTCCACAGGTGTTCTAGAGCAAGACAGAAGAATTTGCAACAAGTATCTAAAGGTAAAGGTACATGATGGACTTCTCAGAATGGGCCTAAAGTTTGAAAATATTTGTATGTCTTGTGAGTACTGACAAAAAGTTGCCTAAAATAAATGGATTTAAAATGAATACATGGACAGATGACCTACCCTGTGGATGTCTGTCAGCTCCCTTCCCCAAACATTCCAGTGTTTTGCTCATGAACAAAGGGGGCATGGTGACATTGATAAAGGCTAAGTATAGACTCAATAACATGGATTTAAACTTGACCAAGATGGTTACCCCATCTCCCAGTGTGCAATTCCCAACAAGCAATATTATCATACTACTCTGCCCAGTGGCAAAAGATGTTGGACCATTGCAATCCCATATTGAGAAGATCACAAATATTTGGGCTTCCACACTGGATAAAAAAATCTGATCAAATGAGGTGCTAAGTAGATGCAATTGATGTGGAGAAAAGGGGAGTACTAAATACCAGCTATCCCTCATTGTTTTCCATAACTTCTGGAGCTTTTTCTATAACTCCTCTTTTTGTTGTGCATATATGCTTTCATATATCTTAATTCCCATTTTTGTTTCTATCCCTATGCCCCACAGTTGTATATAGAGATTGTTGGCCCTGGTTAACTTTACATGTTTCATGGGTTTCAGAATGATTAGTATCATGGCAGAATAAGGAAAGGCATGACAATGACATAGGAGGTAATAACTTGGAGCCATAGCAAATATTGATGAGAACTTTGGATATCTCCCCTTGGAAAGGTAGATAAATATATTTAGTTGCCCATGGAGTTACATTATATTGGGAAATATTTGTTTTAATATAATTGTGAGAAGAAATATGTATTTGAAGATTGGACAACTAAATAGGTTGACTGTGGTTGACACTGGCTGCCTGCTAGAAACCCCCTTCCCATTGTGAGGAATTCCCACTGGGTGAGTCCATTCACAGACATAGCATCCAACACAATGGGGCTGAGCAGTAATGGTAACATTAACTTCTAGCCTTGATGGAGCAGTGCCTGCAGGGGTACTTTAAACATAATGTAACCGCAGGATTACCTCAGCTGTGTGCCAGGTGTCTAACCTCTCTGAATTCCTGTCCATTTCCTGAAACCAATTCTCCAATATCTCAATATTTCTAGGGCTCACCTGATATACCTCCAATCACCCATTATATTATGGATTATCTGAAATTTATTTTCTGCTTAAATTAATAAGAGTTGTCTTCTATTGTCTGTATCTAAAACTCTTCACTATTACATAGGTATGTGTGTGAGATTCTGGATTCCTGTGGCTGCAGTGGTATAAATTGGAAAGGAAAATATCCAGGGATATGATGCTATGATTAGAGGGGAAGATAAAAATCATGTGTGTGTTTGTTTGTGTGTTTTAACTATCTAAAGAGATAGTTTTTTGAAGACAAGCAATGTAATCAATTAAATTATTATTAGTGGATGTCTGAAGTATAATGTTTAATGAAATTATGGACAGCACAAAGCAAAATAGGGGAAAGAGTGGGAGTAGGCCATGGATTACAGAACACAGTGACTAACTGAATCAGAATGAAATAGATTCACAATTGGCTTGAATCAAGGTCCAAACATAATAAGATGAAATATAGTAAATATATATATATACTAGAGGCCCAGTGCACAAAGGTTCATGCAAGAATGGGCCTTCCTTCCCCTGGCTGCCAGCAGCACCTTCGCTCGGGCCCAGAGCTGCCTTTCCGCCTTCCCACGCTGCCCAGAGGCCCGGAGCAGCTGGGGTGGTGCGGAACGTCTGCGTCATTGCCATGGTGACAATGCAAGCGTCCTGCCCCGCTCCCAGCCGCTCAGCACCTGTGTATGCAAATTAACCTGTCATCTTTGTTGGGTTAATTTGCATACTCACTTCTGATTGGCTGGTGGGCGTCGTGAAGGTACGATCAATTAGCATGTTACTCTTTTATTAGGTAGATATATTAGAGGCCCAGTGCATAAAATTTGTGCACTGTGGGGGGGTCCCTGAGACCAGCCTGCCTCCTCTCACAGTCCAGGAGCCCTCAGGGGATGTCTTACAGACAGTTTAGGGCCCGCTCCCCACAGACAGCGGGCCTAAGTCTCAGTCTGGCCTCCTTCTGTGGGCTGATCAGGGGAAGGCGTCACCCCCATCACCCCACTGCTGCTGCCACTGCCAGCCACCAAGGTATTTTCATCAACACAGACTCCAGTCCCTTCACCACGAAAAAATGACAACTTTCTTTAGACATTTTCAAGATGTCTCTTTCATAGGATATGACATTTCTTTCTTTCTTTTTTTTTTTTTTTTTATCCTCACCTGAGGATATTTTTCCATTGATTTTTAGAGAGTGTGGAATAGAGAGGGAAAGACAGAGAGAAACATCAATGTGAGAGGAACACTTCAATTGGTTGCCTTCTGCATGAGCCTTGACCTGGGCCCCAGCCAGGGAGGAGCCTGCAACCTAGGTACATGCCCTTGATCAGAATTGAACCCAGACCCTGCGGTTCACAGGCCAAGGCTCTATCCACTGAGCCAAACCAGCTAGGGCAGGGTATGACAGTTCTTAACCCTTTCAGCAGCAGACATTTGTTTTTTCCTCCAGGAGTGAGGTGGAAAAACCCTAGACCACCTTCTTGGATTCTTATTACCCAAGTTATCAAGAATGCTGTAAGTGGCATGCCAGGAGCTTAGCCAAGAGCTTAGTGGCATGCCAGGAGCTTAGTCAGAAAAGGTGTTTCCTCTGCAGCTCATGCACAGAGGCAGGCATGCTGGGGCCTGGTGGTGGCCTCAGCTTGGGCACATCACACTGCCTCTCCACTCTGGGGCTGAGCCATCCATGGCTTGCCTCACAGCGCAGCAGTCCCCTCCCACCCATCTGCACGCACAACCTCCTCCTGAGCCAGTCGTGACTGTTATGGCATCCTGGCTATTTTGCATATTACCTCTTTATATAGATAGATATGAAATACTATATGAACACAAAGCAGCTACGTAAGTATAATAGTATGGGGAAGAAAGAGGCAGCAGGTTTTGACTAATCACAGTGTTGTTGTTTTTTTACATGGAAGTTTAATAATAATCCCTGAATGTGCCCACACCATACATCTTCCCTTCCCAAGTTGCTTGATACTTGAATATCAGTTTTCTTAACCAGCTCCTCCAGTGACATCCACTGAAAAGAAAGTGGAAAAGGATATGTCTCCACAGATTTTTCCTTAAGAAACACTCCTGCCCAATATTCATAGAATAATAAGTCTCTTCCCATCTTTCCGATCTCTCTCTCTCTCTCTCTGTCTCTGTCTTTCTCTCTCTCTGTCTCTCTGTCTCTCTCTCTCTTTCTCTCTTTCTTTCTTCCTCATATCTCTGTGGGCACTAATGACTTTCTGATGTGGAATCCCGAGTATTCTTGACAGCATTTGTTGGGATTCTGTAATGCTGTTGCTTCTCATCCTGATGGTTTGCATTTTGCTCTTCCTCAGGAATGTCGAGCTTCCATGAACTCCTTTCTTCAGAAGAAGCCCTGGGCTCCTCTCCTCACTCTATGACTTCATTGTCTGTTAAAAATACCATGGCAATCACTGGAGACTGTTTTCTCATGTTCCTTCTACTAAAATGTCTATTCACTTCTAACAGAGTACAGTACCTCTAACATAGGCCTTAAAAAGCTCTAAGTGGGTTATTTCTATATCGGATAGAAAAAGTACCTTATCCTAATACATTATCTGTACTAACTCAATTTTAGTAGAATCTAGTAAATTTTCAGTGTTTCTTTGTTCTATCTTTCCTTGTCACCCCTCCTTCTCCCACCTTAAACCCATTTCTCAATGGGTATTTTTTACTAAATGATACTGAATTTAATACTAAACTTTTATTTCCCATCTCTGGTTCCTTGGGTGGGTTATTCAGAGATAGACTCTGAGAGGAAAATTTGGGCATAGGAGGTTTATTGGATAGTGCTCTCATGTGCACCAACCAAAAAGAAATGAGAAAAGCAAAATCTGTCAGAGAAAGTGGTCTGTGATGCATTTGTAACAGAGACCTCAGAGCATCACACAGTGTCATGGGGCACCCTAATCTGAGAGGATCCTACAAAGTTATCTCAAACTGAGGCAAGGGGGCTGAGCCTTTGTACTCTCCCTACATTGAACAGTTATCAGAAGCAGAGTATCTCCAGGGAGAGTATAACCTTGAATAAAGCAACTCCCTTAAGCCAAGAGTAATTCCAAGAGAGGAACTGGACTTGAAACAAGGGGAGCCAACATTCCCATTGATGAATAAATGTCTCTGTACTGAAGGGGGCATATGAGCAGCACACTACAGCATCCACTACATCTAGAAAATATGACCCTAATACCCTGATGAAGAGATATTAGTTCTACATCCATCCTGTCATAAGAGTGAGCCATACTCCTTCTGACCCCAGTGAAACTCATCATACTATTCACTCAAAGTACTCCTCTTATTAGGATGATTCCATTTCCCTGGAAATTGTTTGATTATCCTAATGTCAGATATTTCTAGTCAGCTGTCTTCAGGTGGCTCTTTATTGCTTTTCTCAAGCTTCAGAAAACACACAGCCAAGGTATATAACAGTAATAGAAGAAACTTAGAGATCACCATGGCCAGTCCATTTGTTTTCAGATGCTCAAAGATGAAACACCTTACCAAAGGCCACACATCTACTTAGCACTAAAATCAAAACCATAACCCTAGCTGAGTGTTCTTTTTTCTTTCAGCAAACAATGGTGTGATGGTAGTGCTATAAAATATAACTCATTAAGTTCAGAGGTAAATGTCGTGTCTCCTCAGTGAGGCTGCAAGCTGAGACATTTCTTAAACTTTTTACAGAAATACTCATATAACATGAAAGTTCATCTCTGCTGAGTTTTACTCAGCCACCTTATAGAGTTAAACACTAATACATTTTCCAGTTCTTTCATACTGCACACTGGTGATTTTCTGGCTATAAGTTATAACAAAGTTTATCATTCAAATGGGCCCCTAAAGTGCAAGTTGTCTTAGAGGAATAAATAGTGTCTAATATATCTGTTTTTTTCTGGCAAAGGAGAGAAAAAAAGAAAACAGAATAATATGAAAAAGAAACAGGAGGAAAAATTAAAAACACAAGTAGCAGTGGTTTTAGCCCCAGTGGAAAACATACATTTATTGGGAAGAATTCTCAGCAGAAACAGTAGAAATCTTACATTTTCTAGTTCAATTACAAGATCAGGATCTTAGATATTGGTAAGAGGCTTGTTTCCAAGAACTTGGATGCTGAATCAATATAGTCCTAAGTGATGAATTAAAAGTACTGCAGAAAATGTCCTACCATTATTAATAAATTGTTCCATAACTTCAATGTATTTTTTCTTACACATTTAGTCATTGTTTAAAATACTGTTTTACTGAAATTAAATCATGAATGTTGGGGATTTAGGAAAAATAATGTTGCAATTGTAAGCTGGCCAGTCTGGCTGTTCTGTCAACATATTTCTACAGAGACATTAGGTGAACCAACAATTTATGAAACACAATGGGTTCTTCTAGAAAATTCTCAGGTCAGTAATTTGTTATGAAAATACACTCTGTTGTCCTTTGAACTTAAGTTTGAGAATACTATCTAGATATTAACTGAATATGTTTCTCTATTGCTTTTAATGAGATTGCACTGAATCAGGCAACACTCTCCTGTGTTGAATGCCTTTGGCCTTTGGCAAATGAAAGGATCTATTCTGCTTACTACCCAGCACATGAGAAAGTGCCCCTTAGCCCTTTTTTGAATGCCTGATTTTTCTCCTGACATCAGCCATATCTGAACTATGAAGTTAAGCTTTCACTCCATAATTACAAATAAGGCTCAGAATCAAATGCCTCTGAGAGAAGAAGCTATTGACATGAGAATTCTACGATACTTTTGAAGTAACATTGAGAAATGATGCAGCCCACTCTGGACTTTGAGCAGAGACAACATATGTTAAGTACTTTAACACAACATCTTGTATATTTAGTAGTAGGTATTGAAAAAAGTTCTCTTCAACTAATTAAAAAGTTGAATATAGATAGGTATTTTCATGTTTGTTCAAAATCTGTACTTAAAGAGTACTATGTAATGGAAAGATGTTACTGAGCAGAAACTCTCTGACATATCACAGGAAATCCTATTTAATAAAACAAAAACATGCAAATTGACCATACCTCTGCTACACCCACAAGCCACACCTACCATCCAATCAGGAGTGAGTATGCAAATTAACCCAACCAAGATGGCAGTTAATTTGCATATCCAGGCACAGAGAAAAGACTGAAGACAGCGTAGAAAGAAGCCAAGAACTGCAGAAGGGAGCGAAGCTACGGAGAAGCAAGCAAGTGGGGCAGCGGAGAAGGGAGGGAAGCAGGCGGGGCAGCGGAGACCACTGCAGGAAGCACTATTCTTGCAGGAATCTTCCTGCAATGGGCCTCTAGTCTATATATATTAGGAATTCAGAATTATTGTTTCTGGTAGAATATGTTTTGAAGGGATCCAGGATAGACCATTTAATCATTATTCTCTCTTCTACCAGCCTTTCACAGACAAGCTAATAAGAATTTTACATTGTCCCATAAAATTAACCTTAAAAAGGAAAGTTAATAGTTTGGATACATAGACAGAGAGCCTGGTAAAGTTAATCTTATGGCTAGTTTGGCTTGGAGAAGTGAGGAGCATTAAAATTCTCTGCATAGAATCCACAAAATATGGCCAAAAATATTATACCCTTTAAAGAAAAGTTTGACTCAAGATGGACTTGGTGTCAGAGAAAAGCACAAACCTAATTGACTTCTCTTTTCATTAACACAACCAATTCTATTTAATTTGCAAAGACTCATAGAAGAAGAATTCCTTAGAGGTCACCCGTTTTGACCGTGTCATATCATGGATGAATAAACTGAGGTTCAGACTTACCAAAGATCACACATCAGCCTAAGTAGGCATAGATACATTTATAATCTTATTTTACACTAATTCACACCTACCATACCACTCAAGTTGCCTGTTTATAATAAAGCATCTTTCCACTGGGGGGTGACAATGAATTAAGGGTAAATAAGTCAATACTGAATTTATGTGTGAGGGACTAGAATGAAATCTTAAACCTTGTATTTTATTTATACATTATCACCAAAGAACCAATGTTCAGAAACAACAGACTATAAAATATTCTGAGGGCCAATTCTATTGGAGAAATAAGTGAGACCACTTAATGTTATCCACAGTGGATGAGAAGCGAAAGGGCAAGGGTTATTAAGGGTCTCAAAAGAAAAGCAAAGCGATGGCATCTTGCTTTAGTCTATCCTATTCATACCTTCGGCCAAAATAATTTTCCAATTTAAGTATGTGTCAGTAAATTAGAAAGGTGTAATTATTTCCATTTTTCAGAGAATAAACTGAGGTATTGGGAAGCAAGAGCATTTGCTTCTGGGGAGACATTACTCTGGCAAGGTCAACAGAACACAGTGCTCTGAAACAAGAGAAAGAATACATGCTTCCTAGGACTCTAATGAGCCTCAGCCAGAAGCTTTCCTGGCAAGGGAAATGTGACCTTTAGAGGGAATTTCTGCCTCAAGTCCAAGAAGAGCAAGAAGTTCTCTGGTTTCAGAAAGACAACACAGATTTGTAGTGTGCTCTGAGAGAAATCCTATAGAAATGTGTTTGGGAATGAGATTCTTTAAAGAAAATTTGATGAGCAAAAGAGATGCTCCCTTGCCTTTGGGTTGTTAGCAATATAAGATTATGAGATGCCAGAACTAAAAATTTTAGTAATTCCCACAAATGTTAATTTTGTCACTTCCTTTTAACCTAACTTATAGTACATTATTTCCTATCCTAATTGAACATTTTTTAATATCTTCCATGTGACAGACTTGTTTAGAATACTGAAGATTCAAAGATGCAGAGATCCCAGGCTTTGACAAACACACAGCCTAGAACCTCAAAATATGCTACAGGCTCCTGCAAACCATTTATGTTTAAACTTTTAACACTGGAAAATGAAGTAAACTGTGAAGTGCAGCAGAGTTCTATGTCAGTGTTGCAAAAGTTAGGAATGACCCCAATTAAGAATGCAAAATAATGTCTCAGAAACAACGTGATGAATTGGCAAGGGTGAATGAAATATTTCATGAGAAAGGAAGTTATGGCAGAAGAGGCATCTTGCTGATGGTAAAGGATGGTGGATCCTTCTGCTCATAAGAGAGATTTCAAGAGACTCACGTCCAGGGCTGTCAGGGAAGCTGTCAGTTCCTTGTTGCTTCTGTAATTTCAGATTGAGATGTTCCCCTTTTCTGAAACACAAGCTACGGGTGCATTTATAAATTACCTTCCCATCGGAGGTAAATTTAGCCCTTTGAAGATGACAGGCAGAGTTTGCAAATCTCTTTCTTTCTTGCTTAATCCCTGGATTTTACCTATACTCTGAATGCAAGTAATGCACATTAGTCAATTAATAGGCTGTTAAATGACAACAGTTCCGGGCAATTTAATTACTGTTAGTAAAATAAGAAATGAATGATTGCATGTCAGTAACCAATTCCAGTTCCTTTCCTTGTAACAGATTAACTTTGAATCATGATAGTTTCTCTGGGAAATATTGATTGTTTCTGTGAATATATTGGTTGCCATTTCATGTACTACAGAAATTTGAGTTTGGGGGTGGTATTTCTTATCTAGATGGAATGTGGAACATTTATAACAACAGCATTTTAAAAATAAAATAACAATAGCTACTTTAAAATAAATTAGAATTGTTGGTAGGAAAGACAATGAGAGTCCTTTGACTTTCTGTCTAGTGTTTGTACCTCCCAAATCCCTGCCAATTCCAGACCATTCATACTCTTTTAAATAATTAAATAAAATCAAGAGAAATATCAAGGAGCACTAATCTTAGTTTTGGTGATTCTTTCACCCATTTAACATTGTCTGTGAGGTCTGGCTTCCATATTTTTATGTTTGATTTCTTTAGTCTGTGTTTCCCTCCCTGAGTCCAAATCTGATGAGGATAGTGACTTTATCTGTTTGGTTCACTGTTTATCTGAAGGACTAGAGTAGGGCCTGCCCCCAAACAGATGATTAGAATATGTTTATTGAATGAATTGAGGAGAACAAAGAATAACTAAAGACAATGCATCGATAGTTACCTATGACTTTTAAAGTGAGCTCTGAATGTACATAGACTAGAGAAGAGTGAATATTTAAAACCAAAATTTAGAAGAAAAAAAAAAAAGGAAAATTCTACACCCTGCTAATGAAAGAAAGGATTAGATTGCATTATATATAAAAGATAACTTGTATCTAACTAAAGCTGTCAATCATCTGTTTCTACCCACCCAAAGATTAGAAGAGCATCACTTGCATCTGTTATCATGTAGGTTGATAAGTGCATTTTGGCAGCAATTAGGTGTGTTAATGCCTAGGTCTGCAGATACTTTTTTTAGAGCAATTAAGATTTTGGAAATATATCCTTTCTCTACAATCCCCTCTCATTAAATACTCAGGAAAAGCAAAGAAGATTTGTAGTTACATTTAGAAAGGATTAAGGGTTTATAGTTAACTGGAACTAAATGGCATAATATCTGTTTTCAATGATTGGATCATCTTGTCTTACAATTAATTGCCGTACTGCATTGACACCTGGAAGTAGAATTCTTGGATTAAGTGCCAACAAATTCACATGCATTCTCATTCATTTTAACAGTCCTTTCAAATAACATCCTATCACTGAAAGACCCCTGCATACTAGGTGCACTGATGGATACTACACAGACAGATGTGAGTGCATCACTTCTGTCTTGGGGGGATCACTACAAGAACCTCATAACTGGTCCCTCTGTCTTCAGAAAAACCTTTGTCCAAAATGATCTTCCTATTTCAGAGAGTTATCATTCTAAAATGCAGACCTGATATTTTTATGCATTGCTTTAAATCCTTCTGGGACATTTCAAAGTTCACAAGTTAAAACCCAAAGACCCTGCATAGCGTACTTCTTCAGGATCATGTCCTGCCACCCCACTCATGTGCCTTTGCTAGTCTGTGGCTGCAGAACTGGTCCTCATTTTAAAGCAGGAAGCCTCTTATTTGAATAAAAAAGTATATGGTAAAAGGCCTAGACTTTGAAGCCAAATGGCAGGATTTAAATTGTAGCTCAGCTGCATAATAATTGTGTAATTTGGAGCAAGGTACATTACCTTGGTTTTCTATGTTTCCATTTTTTCTCACCTGCAAAATGACAATATGAACAGTGCCTTTCTTATTAAATGAATGAACACATGTAAACTATTAGACTCTGACATAATAGGAGTGCAAAAAATGTCAGCTACCAGAACCCCCCTTCAAGTTATATCTGAGCATCAGTGCTCCTGTGGCATCTCTTCTGGTCTCACCACCTCCCCTCCGCACCCTCCCCTCCACCTCAGACAGACATGGTCCCTCTGAATTCTGAGCCACCTCTCCTGTGGTTACATGCATCACCCTGCATTGACATCGTACATTTATAGATTTGTCTTCCCACACACTGTGTGATCATGGCCAGAGGGCTGCTGTGTTTACTAGTATATGGGTGTTCTGAAAAGCTAGCCTATCACTCAACATGTGTAACATACAAGGATCTTAATCAATAGTTTTGAATAAACAAACAACACCCAAAAGATAAGCTGAAAACACTGAAGGGCAGGCCCTTGAAGTCCCGCTGATGCCACATGCCCTTAAGTGCATGTTATGGAGGAAACCCAGGTTAGAACTGATTATGATCATCTAGGGCAGTGATGGGCAACCTTTTGAGCTTGGTGTGTCAAACTTCGCCAAAAAACTGAGCATAACTTGGGTAGTGTGTCACTTTGAGGAAAAAACATTATTTCGCAAATGTTTCATCCTCGGCATGTGGCTGCCTCAGTGGCCGTGTGTCATCAGAAATGGCTACGTGTGTCATAGGTTCGCCATCACTAATGTAGGGTCTTCTCAGGTCAGAAGGAATCCAGCAAAATCTCCAGCCTTTAGGCTTTGCTTTGACCTAGCTAATGAGGGTTGCTGGGTGTGGGGAGAGGGGCGGGCGGGGGGGGGGGTGGTCGGAACAATCACAAGGATCCCCTTTTGGATTTTGGTCACTCACGCCTGCTGGGAGGGAGCTCTAATTTTTTTTTTTTTTTTTTTGGTTATCATCTTCTGTATTAAATATTACCTTTCCCAGGGGCCAAGCAAAGATGTCCCTCTAATAAGGTTGGAAATATCACAGATTAAGCACTGACTGGGCACTGTCACTGGTGTGGTAACATACATACTTTATTTCTAAATCCTATACAGTTAACCTTTCTTCCTGGTTTGGAATCCATCCAAGCTCCACCACTGAGTATCCACACTGTCCCAGGGTGAGTCACCTAGCCTGCCAGAGCTCTAGATCCCTAGACATAAAATGGGAATAGTACTCATAATTATATCCTCCTCATACTATTGGTGTAAAAAATAAAATAAGTCACTACATGTGAAGCCTATAGAATAGTGCCTACTACTTAGTAAGTGGTCAGAAAATGTTAGTTGTTATCACTGTAATCATCACCATTTTACAATAAGAAAACTGAGGCTTAGAACAGTTAAATCACTGGCCAAATTTCATAAGGATGACAGAACTTGGAAAAAAGCCACTCTGTCTAATTTTAATCACTGCCCTATATCAATATTAACATCCTCTTCTGTATCCTAGCCCCAAGTCTTTCTCAGACAATTCTGAGCCATTATCCCAGCACGGTTTCCTGATCAAATGGTGCACATGTATGTGTAGAAGCAAAATCCCTGAAATCTGCCCAGATGATATTTAGGGCATAAACTAAAAAATTATATGCTGTTTATCTGAAATTCAAATCTGACTGATTGTCTCCTATTTGTATTTGTCAAACCTTGCCACCCTACTATGTGTGTATGGTATGCTTGTGTGTGTGTGTATGTGTGTGTGTGTGTGTAAAGTTGGTTAGGCTATAAAAAATATAACTCTTGGGGAGACACAGTTCTCCGTGGTTACCTTATTGCTAGCTCTTCGGGGGGGGTGTGGTCAGCTTAAATTACAGGGCAAAGATGAAGGCAGCTATCCTGTTTCTCCCTTGTTCTGGGAGGTGCTCAGAGAAGTCAATGAGCATCTTGATGCTAAATGAGGATAAATGGCAGAAGACACTGATGCACACTAGCTGAAGATGGTTTAGCAAACCCATTACATGAGAAAAGAGGTCTCTGATTTCCTGAAAGTAGCTGGTGAATAACTTCAGCTCAAATGCATCATGTGGTTTTATGAGATTTCCTGTTGCAGAATATTTTAACAATGTTTATTTTCCCCTTGACTTTAGAGATTTGATATATGCTTGTAAGTTGTGAAGAATGTGGTAACTTCTTGGTCTGCTCATTAAAACAAATTTTCCTCATGTCTATTGATTAAATGAAAGGTAACACCTTCCTAAAGTAATCTATACCCTCAAGTTCATGAACATTGTGACACTAGATTTTTTTTTTCAGGGAACTCAGAGTTTTCCCAGATACCACATGAAGTATCTACGCTGCTTTTATTGCAGAAGTATGATACAAAATTTTTACTTATACTGAGCGGGCATCCAGATACCCACTGCTATATTCAGAAACCTAGACTCAAACAGAGAAGGTTGTCATTAGGTATGTCATATACATATCATACAGTAGCATCCTTTTAAGATTTTGGGAAGAGTTTTGTAGGCTAACTTCTCACACTTGTTCATCAGGTCAAAGATGCTGGTTCTTACTCTGAGCCTTATTAAGTGCTTCAGACCTTTATACTTTTACCTCTACATTCTACCTCTGCTCATTCCCTACCTGTGGATTTCTTAGGCTTCCTATTTGCTATATTAGAGCACCTACAGTTTGCTCCACAGGTGTAGAAATCTGAAAGACCAGGCTCTTTTGGACTTCTAGCCGCCTGACCCACCTTCTCAGGGCAGAGACTCTGCTCTCACAAGGAGAAGGGAGACCTCTCAGAGGAGAGAATGGTCATCAGAGCCACTCTAAGCCTGGTGGTATTACCATAAAGAAGACAGAGTGCTCACCTGGATTTTCTCATTCCCGCACTCAGCTGATGCATTTTTTTTTAGTCCAACTGGAAGCAATATCTGTTATTTACAAATGGTCTGATGTAAATTAAGGGCAACTTATTGTTAACATTTGCATTGTACTATCTCTAGGATATCTAATTAAGTATGATATTCTAAACAATTGCTTAGTTTGAATTGTTTTAATATTTTAAAATTTTGTTTTGAAAGAAACCAAACCCAGCATCTAAGGCATGTGTGCAAATATGTAAGAAATTAATGAATAAAGTTAGGAAATATGCTTATTTCTCTTATCCTGTCATCTCTTACATTCTTACATTTCAAATTCTCTGACTTAGCTTCCCTTCTGTTACAAATTGGGTCTGATACCTTTAATAACTGCTTTTCTTAGACAACTTCCTCTTCAATTCTTCAGAACAGAGATTTACTACTTAGTTATCTTTTGTGAAGAACTGGTTTCCAATAACTTATTTGGAGACATTGAAATCTCAGGTCTCCTGAGTTACCCCATATTCTAGTCATAATGAAGCTTTCCCCTAACTCCATAAGCCAAACTTGGAAGGCTTCTCAGACAGTATCTAGCTACACAAAATAGAAGTTGGTGTTCAGCTGATAGCTGCTGACCCAATTGTGAGTCATAACCACAGAGTAAAAAGCAGTGGGCTCAACGGTGGGGACAGTGTAAGATTACTGTTTGTGGCAAGATAATGACTTTGCCTTTGCTGTGGTATTCAGTTTGCTTCTGGCTCCATGAATGGAGGAACAGGAAAGGATGTGTTAGGGGCGGGGGGGAGGGGGAGAAGGGAGGAGGGTGGAGAACTGGGGAAAATATGCCAGAAACATACTTTTTAAAATGCTTCAATAAAGAGCTGCTAAGGTCTTTTGATAAAGTAGGTCTAATTATTTCACTCTGATGCTTCAAGATCTCTATTAGGTCTTTGTTTTGTTTTTTGTAAAAGGAAAGTCCAGATACTTTGCATGGCTGATGAGGCACTTCAAAGCCCAGCCTGGGGCTACCTCTACAGTTGAAGCTCAGCCTCACCCATACTCCACGAGGCACCTTTTCCATAGCCAGTCACCACTTCCCAGCTAAGATTTGGTTGACCCTCCTGCTTCTTTGCCTCCCACATTACAAACATTAGTGTAATTAGTGCCTTAACAATCTGTTTTCATGTCTGTTGCCCAGTGTAAACTGGAGAGTATTTTCCAAAATCAAAGCAAGTTTCACTCTCAATACAACTAAGAACCATATTGCTACACCCATTCCCTGCCATGTTTTAATTTGAATTCTGATATCCTCATAACTAGAGCTGGGCATGTTCATTCCCAATTGTTCATCTAGGGACAGACAGGCGGAACTCTCTTTAAAGTAGAACATTCATTCTGAACCATAATCCCTCATTAGGCTGAGATCTCGCAGGAGCCTTCAGGATTGCTTCTGAAAATACTTCCTTAGCGACCATACCATATTTTTCAATTGTTCTTGTTGTTTTTTCTCTCCATCTCTCACCTCTAGTTACCATTAATAAGGTTCAGCTGGTTTGTCAACTGGGCCACTTTGGTTTATTTTAGAGAAGTGTAAAAGGAACATTTTTAATTCAATATTTCAAAAAAGATAAAATTAAATATTATATAAGTTTATTCACAATAACAACAGCTATAATTAAAACTAACTTTTACCAAAAAGTGCAGGAACCTTATGAAAAAAAATGGCAAAACTTTTTTGGATGGCATAGCAATGACCTAGAATGAGGAGTGACAATCTTTATGAAAAAAATCTACTAAGTAAAAAAATAATGTTGCTGTGAGGAAAATCAAGGTCCACAGTACTGGTCCTCTAATGACAGGATAAATGTTTTAGAGGGACAGGCTACACATCCAAGCTTCTCCAGATTTACAGGATTACCTTCTTTAAAAAGTACTTTTCAGCTGAATGAAACATTATGTAAGATTTTTGTTCATTAAGAACATCATCCAACACCACAGAAAGTTTAATCATCATTTCAACTAAAAAACTAGTAGCCACAACCATCCCCTGATGCATTTTTTAATAGTTTTTTAAATTCTTTATTGTTTAAAGTATTACATATGTCTCCTTTTTCCCTCATTGACCTCTCCTTGGCCACTCCCATCCCCTAGTACATGCCTTCATCCCCATTCTGTCTGTGTCCATGGGTTACGCTTATATGCATGCGTACAAGTCCTTTGATTTATCTTATCCCACCCCCCCGCAACCCCCTTGCCTTGCCTCTGAGGTTGGTTGGTCTGTTCAATGCTTCTGTGTCTCTGGATCTATTTTTGTTCATCAGTTTATGTTGTTCATTATATTCCACAAATGAGTGAGATCATGTGATATTTGTCTTTCTTGAACTGGCTTATTTCGCTTAGCATAGTGCTCTCCAGGTCCATCCATGCTGTTGCAAGTGGTAAGAGTTCCTTTTTTCTTTTTTTACCGCAACATAGTATTCCATTGTGTAGATGTACCACAGTTTTTTAATCCACTCATCTGCTAATGGGCACTTAGGCTGTTTCCAAATCTTAGCTATTGTAAATTATGCTGCTATGAACATAGGGGTGCATATATCCTTTCTGATTGGTGTTTCTGATTTCTTGGGATATATTTCTAGAAGTGGGATTGCTGGGTCAAATGGGAGCTCCATTTTTAATTTTTTGAGGGAACTCCATACTGTTTTCCACAGTGGCTACACCAGTCTGCATTCCCACCAACAGTGCACGAGGGTTCCTTTTTCTCCACATCCTCTCTAGCACTTGTCCTTTGTTGATTTGTTGATGATAGCCATTCTGATAGGTGTGAGATGGTACCTCATTGTCATTTTGGTTTTCATCTCTCCGATGATTAGTGACTTTGAGCATTTATTAATATCTCTCTTGGCCTTCTGTATGTCCTCTTTTGAAAAGTGTTTATTTAGGTCCTTTGCCCACTTTTTGATTGGATTGTTTATCTTCCTTTTGTTAAGCTGTATAAGCTCCTTATAAATTTTGGAGATTAAGCACTTATTGAAAATAACATTTTAAATTTGAATTCTGATGTCTATTTTTTTACTGGAAGAATTGACCTTATAAATGGGAGAACATCATCAAAACAGAGCTGGGTACCTATCCATTTATTCTTTCAATAGATACTTACTGAATGCTAACAATACACCATGCACAATTCTAATGTGAAGCAGTCAAAATAGTTTTTAATACTTCAGGTCTTGTTTGAATATCCAGTTACATGAACCCCACTAACCGATTTTAATTCCCAGAGAGAATCAGTCTCCCCTGCTCAAGAGAGTCATCTTGCTCTTGAATATGGTATGGAAACCCAACACCGTGACTGCAGTCAGGACACAAATATTGGTGAAACTAGGAAGAAGCCAAATTATAGAGAGCACATTCTTGTCGCTGCACCAATTCAGGTCTTTAACATGATTCAGCACAGGACACGTGCTATTGAGATGTGCATTTTGATGGAATTAATGAAATGTTGTTACAGAGTTTTCAAAAAGTAAAAAAGCAGAAAACAAAAAGTATATTGCTTGAAATATGAGTAGAGAAGTAAAATTTGTACCTCTAATTAAAAATTTGAGGATGAGACTGACATTATGGTTATAGACTACTAGTACACCACAAATTATAAACTGATTAACTTTACACCAGACATAAAATTCTCTGTGAATCAAGATTGCAAGTCAAAATTTAGCAGGAAATCTCCATATGTCTTCTCTGCTAAATATGCATAGGAAATATATAATGGGATTAATCGATAACCTCAAGAAGACTGTCATTAGGCAAAAAAACACAAGACAACATCATCAAGTACAAAATACCTGCTCCAAACAGTAGGAATAATATGGGGAAAACAGAGGATGAAGGAAGGATGAGATTGTCAAAGAGGCTTTGAGGAGGAGATGAGACTAATACAAAGGGTGAGTAGAGGGGTAAGACTGGGCAGGAGACACCTAGGGCACTGAATAGAGCGTCAGCCAGCTTGGAGAGAACACAGGAGTAAGAGCCTCTTAAGAAAAGGGCAGCCAAATTCCAGAAAACCTTTTCAGTCAGCATTGGCCTTTTGACCTTTGGCATTTATACCTTTCTTGTTCTTTCACTCTCATATAAAAAATGCCACATGCTGAAGGATATGAAAATGCAAGAATCAAGATCATGTTTTACATTAAAACCTGAAAGCTTCCATAGTAGAAACTGTTTACACTGGTTGCTGTATTTTTTTTATAAAAATAGCCCCCAAATTCTTTACACATGTCTACTTGACACTTTTTGCCATGCCTTTTTAATGAACCTGATGTTTAATTTACTTTCTCTCTGAGTTTAATACAGGGTGGGGCATGAAATGAGGCTATTAACATTTATAATTTGGAGTCTATGAACTTGCATGGACAAAAGAGTACATTTTCATTTTCACTAATCTTTAACCAAAAGTTAGGATTCCCATTGATTATGTTGGTAGGCAAAAAAGTCATATTAGTATGAGATATACTGTGACTATGTCAGCTGTAGAAATCACAGGGGTCTATTCCATTAGAGTTGTTGAAGTTATCTTAAAATTCTGCTTATATTTATCACTGCTTTGAAATGTTGTTATTAGACTTCCCACATAGGTATTCTTATTGGATGCATTAATGAAGTTACATATAACTATATAATAATTTGGGAATATTGTTAACTATCTCAATAAAATTGATTTTCTTGGTAATCTTACCAGAGATGTTATTTTATACATTTAACATATGATTCTGAGAAGAGTTCCAAGGGCCTCACTAGACTGCCGAGGGGGCCATGCGTAAGATGGGTTGAAGGCCCCAACTTAGTCTATTATATGGGAGAGGTAGGGGTGCCTTTCTCAGAGGGTAGTCGTGATGATCAGATAAGCACCTCCACATGAAGTACTCTGATAGTATAGCTAGTTGAGACATAGCTCCTTACAACTGTTACTTATTATTATTATAATCTCAAGTAAAAATAAAGTCCGAATGTATCTAATGTTGCTCTTTGAAAGATATACTAGTACATATTGACTGAAATTATTCATCTTCCTTAGAAAGAAAATTTAAAAGCGGGCTTTGGCATGATGCCAGTTAGCTGATATGTGAAACTACTTAAACGACAATCAGGAGATAGCGTTCCATGCATCTTTTAAAAAGAAATCAACTTCTTAATCAATTTGCTCAAAACAACCCCTTTTCATTCCATCTAGTAGTGACAAACCCTGTCAGACAAAGCAAGGTAATAAAAAGAATGTATAGTGCAATCATGAAAAGTGAGGATACAATTTCTTTTATCTATCCTATTGTTTTTATAAAATTGAGTTAAGCTCTGTTTTTTTTTCCCCTGCTCATCTTTGTTGTCATACTTGAGAAATTTAGCATTTAGCTTAAAATGTTTCGCATGATGAATTATTAAAAATCTTTAACTGCTGGACAACCTTCCCATGGTATAAGGGTATCTTGTTTTGTTTTTTTCTTTAAAAAATTACCCTGTGTTTTGCTGTGAGGGGAGACAGCTAATGAAAAATGGCTCAGAATTATTGTGAAACAATTGTCTGTAGTGTAATCAAGTCTGTTTCTGCCCTCCAACTACTCCAGGATATAATGATACATGTATCATTAAGCAGCTGCTATGGATGCCTGAGGAAACTGGTAGAAATTTGTACCTATTGTTTTCCTTTCTCCAGCCTCTCTTTCCCAGCATCACCCATATTCTCTCATCTCTCTTGTGCTTTTTGGAATATGACTGCAAAAATTTTGTAAAAAACAATCATGTATCTTCACACATATAAATTCATGTGTGAAGCATGAATTTATTTCAAAAAGCAACAACACAATAAAACCGTAGTTTTCTGGGAACTTTTTATAATTACAAAATGCATAAAGTAAGCTTTTTAGGATGGTGCATTTTAACTCAGGAAGCAGAGAGGTCAAGGGAGAGTGTGTGACTAATGTTTAATTAGAACAAGCTTCTAAAATAAAGCAATTATTTGTTTAATGGCTGCTAAATTTTGTGTAGCAGAAAGGCTAACACTTGATCTCTCCACTGGCTTCTGTTCGTGTTGTGTGTGTGTGTGTGTGTGTGGGTGTGTGTGTGTGAGAGAGAGAGAGAGAGAGAGAGAGAGAGAGAGAGAGAGAGAGAGAGAGAGAGGGAGAGAGAGAGATCAGGCAATTCTAAATGTTTTTTTTTTTAAATGGGGTTTAAATTAGCATTTTTAGTACTACTGTCCTCCAACCCAGAGTCAGACAAAGTGGGGCATATTTGCCCAAAAATCTCTTGCATGATAATTATAAGTTAACATAATTGGGTTTACAAGTGGCCAAGGTTATTTTTCATTTTCTGTGATGGTTCCCATGCTACCAAATATTGTAGAAAGAAGCAACATGGGACAGAGAGGGAGATAAAGCAATTCCATTTGGAGTAGATTCCTCTTGACTAGGATATAGCACAGGATTTATATATCAAAAGATTTTTCATTGAATGCTTTATATTTGCCTGTATTTTCAATATCATGATAGGTCCTGAATCAATCAAGTATATTTTATATAATGATGTTATATATTATATATAGAATATAAAATATACATGTCTAAAATGGTTTATGTACTGTGCATAACATTAGTATAAGCATATAAACACATAAGCAACTAAAAGCAGTAATCTTAGTTTAATCAAATAACAAAGCAACATGTTTTTAATAACAACATGAGCATGAAGAGCATTCAATGTGATATTTGTGCAAAATGTGTTTTGGGAAAATTAGAATTCTCCTGGGACAGTTTTACCTTGTGCATTTATATTTGTGTTTTGTCTCTACAACTAAAGCACACCTATTATGTGTATACAAATGCCTTTTCAAATCCTATAAATGTGTGCCTAAACTAGCCTGATTCATCTTTCAGCCATGTAAACAGTGGCCCATTTAAACCAGTCATTTAGAACTCTGCAGAGATGCACACTAAGACAACATGTGAAACAAGCAACCTTTTAGTTGATTTGTATACTGCCCAATGCTTTTCAAATCTTTAAGTGGACAAATCTTCTTAAAATATAGTTTAATTTTAATACATAATTTAATGTAGAGAATAAAGAGGAGGCAGCATTTTTCAGCAATATCCAGCTGAACTAAAATGTCTTCATGTGAAGTCCCATTTAAGAAAGGGTATCTATATATATAAAAGCCTAAGTGACCAACAGACCATTCAACCATCTGACTGATAGCTATGATGTGCAATGACCACCAGGGGGCAGGCGCTCAATGCAGGAGCTGCCAAGCTGTGGTGACTTGGCAGCCGCAGTCCTTGGGTGATGCACCCAGAACCAGAGAGATGGGGGCCGATTCCAGGGTGTGTCACCTGAGAACCACCCTCTCACAATCCAGGACCCCTCAGGGGATGTAGGAGAGCCAGTTTTGGCCCGATCCCCACAGGCTAGACTGAGGGACCCCACCAGTGCACAAATCCATGCACCGGGCCTCTAGTTATAATATATTCACACATTCAGTATTAAAAAATATTACAAGAAAGGGTATTTCATTATTATTTTTGTAATGACATTCAGTAATAAGAAATCAAGGGACCACTAACCCAACCAAATAAATAGTTAGATTTTAAATATGCATGAGTTAGAATATCAGCTTTAGTACTTTTGGGAATCAGAGTGCTAAAGCATAGGTACATTCTCTAAATTGTATTATGAATTGAGGACCAGAAAAGTAGGGGAGAACATAGGCTGAAGTGGGAAATGCTATCAGAAAAGTCTCTAATCCAAATCACAGTGCTCATGGTCCACAGAGATGTTCATCTTCAGAGGAGATTCAGTGTACCATTCAATCACCTCCTGCCGAGTCAAGAGACCAAATGAGCCTCCAGTACAGATCAGCCATGCTCAGCACTTCCTGTGCAGCAGTGCCAGACTGCTCCAAGCAGCTGCACAACCATTTGGAGTGATAATGGTTTCTCATATCCATACCTCCTCTGACTCACATTCAAGAAGCACTAACCACCCTCCAAAAGCATAAGAAGAGATGCTAACTCACCATCACTGATTTTTTTTAAAAAGTCTCTTATCCTCTTATTTCAGTGTCTTATCTCATTTGTCAGAACTTATTATCACTAGCTTTGAAATCTGCATTGGTATCTAGGCCTCAGAGAAACCATAAATGTGCTAATAATTAGAGGGTTCAAAAATGCCATCATCTAAAGTAAAACAGAAGTGAACTTATTATATAGGAGCTATGTTCACTATGTCTCAAAACTATTTTTAGAAGTCAGGTCTTAGAATAAAACAGTTACATTGTTAAAGCTGAAACTTCAGGAAAAATGTATGCCTTAGCTGGACTTTCAGCCAAAGGGATAGTTTGAACTTCAAGTTTCACAGTGTATGTAATGGACATTTTAGAAAAATCAAATCCCGAATTTATTGCAAAACTTGGTTCATATGAAGAATCAAGGGGCTCTATATACATAACAGGTTTGAGCCTTTATTGACAGAGTGAAGCTCTGAATCAAATACCATCATTGAAAAAGAAAAAAAAAAAAACATGAGGGGAGAACAATCATTCCACCAATATCCTCTGGCATTATTCCATACTAGAGGCCCAGTGCATGAAGATTCATTCACTCGGGGGTGTCCCTCAGCCCAACCACCCTCTCACAATCCAGGACCCCTCGGGTAGGGTCCCTAGGCCTGGCCTGAGATCAGGGCCTATCAGGTCTTTCCTTCACAGGTCTGCAGGAAGCTGGCCCCACCCCCGCCGCTGCCAGTGCTTGCCATCTGTGCAGCGCTGCCCCCCCCCCTCCCCTGCCACCGGTGGCCTTCCTCTGCAGGCGACAGGCTGGGGTGCAATGGATTGGCTGGCCTGGGCCACCCTTTTTCTTTGCTGGGGGGTGGGGCCAGCCATGCAAGGGGCTGTCTGCCTACCTGATTGCCCCTAAAGCGCTAGCCTACCTGCCTGATCACCCCTAACCACTGGTCTGCCTACCTGATCACCCCTAACCCCTCTGCCTGCCTGCCTGATTGCCCATAACAGCTTGCTTGGGGGTGGGGCCAGCACTGACTTCCAGTTGGTCAGCCTCTGGTTGTCGCAGGAGCCGACCGCCAGTTGCCTTCCATCCGTCGCAGGCTCTTCGCTTTTGCCCAAGCCTCCTGTGGAGGCTTTTTCAGCCTTGGGCTCAGCCGCACCCTAGGGTCCCGGCCGCACCCCAGCATCGCCAATCAGCCACCCCGGCCACCCCGAGTCCCGCCCCCTGCACCTCCGCTGGCCCAATTGTGGGCGTAGTGGAGTGATAGTAATTTAAATATTACTCTATTATTAGATAGGATAACCAAATCATGGGAAAGAATACTGGGTCATGAACCCCACCAAATTAGTATTTAATATGATAATTGAATTCAAGAATTTACTAAAACAATGAATTTCAATAGAAAGAATAATACCTAAGCATACTAGTTGAAATGTATCCATATATTTTCTAAAATTACTGAGTAGTAACAGAATTAGAATATATGCCCCGAACCAAACCTGAGCTAATCCTCTCTCTTATTCTTCCAAAATCTAGGTCTAGATTATAAAAGTAACATTATTAAGGGCAGACTTTAATATCCTCTCTCTCTCTTCCTTAAGCCTACTGAAAGAAGATGGAATGCTGTGTCGAAATAGCTGGAATGTCATTTAGATGTTAGTAGAGAGATCTTCTACAATACGTCAACATTTAATCTTTTGTGGTTTGTGAGAATGGAAAAACAAACACCAAATAAGCCCTGGTATTTGAACCATGGCAGCTGGGGACATTTAGAAAATTCTCTCAGGAAGGCAATTTTGCAAAGACCAAAGAGCACAGAGAACCTAGCCTGGGAATGGGGTACTTGTGGCAAAGCGTGCCATCAAAAAGGTTTTGCTCTCATCATAGAATTCATTGCACGTGGTCCCAAATGAACAGCTATATTTGTAGACAAATGATACATTTCAGAGAAATTACATCTACTATAGCTATGCAAGAGTTTCAATCTCACTCACCTAAGAAATCATGAATTTTAGTACTTTTTCACACAATCAATAAAAATTGTGGGAAGTGGAACTTGGGACTGCATATTAATCTTGCATCCAGCTCCTTGCTAGCTTTCAACAGCAACTATTCATCTTGTTGAGCTTATAGAAGTGATTTGTTTCATCTGCACACTCCATGCACAGCTAAATATAAAATCAACTTCTATTTAACAAAGTGGACTAACAGCATGAGGCCTATCAGGATAGCCTACAACCTTGGTGTAATAGTGCAAATGCCTGCAGCGTGTCAGCACTGAAGCCAAGCCATTAGAATGTTGTTTAATAATGAAGCCTTATTGATAGGTTGACTAATAGGAATTTTCCATCTTAAGTTGCTGACAGACCTGGCTCTGGTTTCTTTCCCAAATACTACACCAACTATTCTGCTGTGTGTTAAAGTTGTTCAATGACTTAATCCACTTTTTGGAAATCAGGTTAAAATTATCCATTAAGCAAATGACTCATTCTCATTGGCTAAATAAGGAGTGCAAATGGAGTTCACCTTTCACGGAAAGTTGGTGCTGCTATAGCACATGTTTTACAAGTCTTCATCTACCCTGTTGTTACTGTTAATAACGGCCTTAGACCCTTGACAAGTCTGAAAATAGATTGGGATGTTGAACACCTTCCTGGAAGACTCTATTTGACTTGATAAGAACATTTATTTGCTACTTTCAACCCTGGAGCGATGTTGGAGAGGAAGAGTAGATCACAACTATTGTCACCTCTCAAAACTCATCTGTGCTTTGTAAACCCACCATGTCTCTCACATTCTCTAATTTACATGTAAGCACCTACTCTCACATGTATACTCATACGCATGCATGTATGCATGCACACATGCACGTGTGCATGCACACACACACACACCACAGCCTTGATTTTTCTCATTAAAATATGGTGCTGTAGAAGCATTTGTAATTGGCAGCTATGGTCCAAAAGAAATGAGGATTTGTGGCAGGAGAGATTGATTTCAGAGTGATCCCTTTAAGTAAATATAAGGATATCTGCAACTGATATTACAAAGCTGATAAGCAGATAGTATTACAAAGCAGATATATTCTGTGTGTTTTCTGGGCAGTTCCTCTGCTGGTTTTGCCTGGGCTCACTCATATGGCTATAGACAGTAGCTTGAGGATCAGCTGGGCTGGTAGGTCCAAGATTCTTTATTCACATGCATAGCTGTTGGTGCACCTTGGTTACTTGTTCTCCAAGAAGCTAGACCTGTTTCCTTATGTGGTGGATTAAAAGAGACGAAAAAGGTGAAAACTAAATGCATTTATAAGGGTGTCCCAAGTCTAAGTTCTACCCTTGGAATTTGTACCATGTCATTTCTGCCAAATTTTGTCTGCCAAAGCAGTCACAAGTCCAATCTGGAACTAAGAGATGGAGCAATAAACTCCACTACTGGATGAAAGGAGCAGCAAAGACACATAGCAAGGTGTGGGGAGGGGGTGCTTATTCTGGGATGAAATAATTCTGTGGCCATAATTTTCAGTCCATAGCAATATAGAAGTTGAGAGAATTGTTTCTTGGGTAAGATGAACACTCTCCCTTGTGGTGCTGCTACAATGAAGTAGAAGATCAGCATTGTCCCTTGATATTGTTTGCTATGCGGTGGCTCCACTATACTTCTTAGAGGTCTGGTGTGGCCTCAAGAGGAATTAAAGTACAATTATAACTTTATACACCTGTCTTTGGTTTAGGGTAGGAACTGAGCACTTTGCACAGACCCTGCCACCTAGGGTGGGGCTTAATATAGATTTGTTAAATAAACAAATAAAAGGAGTGATGAGGTCACCACAGGGATACCTTGCTGACCCTTTCTCTGGTAGTTTAAAATTTTCAAAGGCAAGGATCATGTTTATCAGAATCAAATTCAACAAAAATGTATTATAGAACCAACATCTGTCCATTAGGTACATCATCCCACTTTTATCCAAAAGGCCAACGTGCCCAGTTCTATAATGTAGTTAACATGAATGGAGACATCTGAGAGGAGGACAAGTCGAAGAAAGCATTGCTCCAGTCTTGAATGCATTACAATCCCTCCAGTCTATTGATCTCAGCTTCAGACTGACCACCCAACACACAATTTGGATCAATTTCCAGGGCTAATTTTATGTTTGCATTTTATCTCTTTTTGTATTAATAGATGAAGAATACTAAGTTTATCTTACTACATAAGCATTCTATAAAAATATTTTCTTTTATCCTGCCTTTCATTCTAGAAAATTGATATTTATGTGATTTATATAAGAGCGTTATATTACTTAGTATGTGTAATCCTTGAAGATTGTCTTGCAAATCAGAAAAAGTAAAAAAAAAAAAAAAAGAATTCAAGAGGGTTGCTACTCAACTCAGGGAAAAGTAAAATTAAAGAGCAAAATTTTGTGTGTTAATTAAGGGACATAAAACCTAGTATTAAAGGGGCTGAAGAGAGAGTAGAATACAGAGATAAGTCTTTTAAAAAGAGAGGTTCACCAATGGAAAATTTAATAGGATCGTGCATGTGTCTGTGTGTTTGCTAAAGAACCTAAGACAATATATAACTTTTTAAGAAAATAATTTATATTACATCAGTTATTCACTTTGATGTGTTTGTCTCAGGGAACTAGGAGATAGTACCATCAAACATCATCATTTAGAGAAAGTCCTGTGAAAACAACACTGTCAAGAGATTTTAAAATGAAATGATGATTTGTATGCACTTGATTCACTTCAAACAGAGATGTACATTGAAATTTTCCTAATATTGTTTATATTTCTTACAAACGTTTTTAAGAACTGGAAAGTGAAAAGACCTTGAGGTGATTGAAATCAGCACCTTAAGTGATGCCTAAAAGTATACTTACAAAATTCTCTCCTGGAAATGTATTCTTTTATAACAGTTTACTTCATCATTCTGGAGTAACTGAAGGTTCCTAGTAGTTTTCTAGAGACACCCAAAGAGATGCAAGTTGTTTAATTAAGTTATTATATAATGAAAATCCGCAGATATAGGTCTTAAGAAATTGTATAAAGATCTCAAAGGCAGGAGCAACTACAGTTGACTTATAACCAACCCCCTTGTTCAAAGGATAAGGCCAAAGTCACACATATCTCCTGCTGATCTCAGGATATAAACATTTTTAGGGAGGCATTCTACAGATAAAATACTTACTTTCAATTGCAGATTCCATTAGTTCCCCTTCTGATGATGCCATCTAAAATTTTTAATGAAGGATTTTAAAAAACTTTGGAATAAGGAGAAGAAATATGCCCTGACCTTTATTAAATATAAAATGCATCAGTGTAGTAACAACAGTATGGCTCCTGGCCTAAGCAGCATCTCCTAACCTTCCAGTTGATTCAAATCAGTCAGAGGCCTTGTTTACACAGTTCCTGGGCCACCACCCTAGAGATTCTGGACTTGGTATTCCTGGAATGGGGGCTGAAATTTGCATTTTTTCAACAAAGTTTTCAGGTGATACTGATGCTATTGGTCCCAGAACCAAACTTTTAGAGCTACTAGGCTAGTGCCCCCTATAACTCAAAAGTTTTCACTGGCTTGGCATTAGAATCACCTAGAGAATGTTAAAATTGTAACATCTGGCCAGGCCGGTGTGGCTCAGTTGTTGCACATCTACCTATGAACCAAGAGGTCACGTTTTGATTCCCAGTCAAGGCACATGCCCGGGATGCAGACTCCATTCCCAGTAGTGGTTATGCAGGAGGCAGCTGATCAATGATTCTCACTCCCTCTCCCTTCCTCTCTGAAATCAATTTTAAAAAAGAACAAAAACTCTAACATCTGAACTCCAAGCTGGACTAAGTCTGGGTGCAGAAAATGGCATTTCAATGATTTCTCCAGATGACTCAAATGTGCACATAGGGATGAAATTCACTGATATAACTCAAAGCTGTTTGTGTGATTTTTTTTCAGTTGTTTTGAGCTCAGCACACAAAATGTCCCATTGCTTGTTTCATTGCTGTCCCATTACCATACCCCTTTCCTCACATACCTGTCCACCTTTCTCTCCTCCCACTCTCAGCTTTTTCCCTTCTTTGTGTTGCTTTCCCTACTCTTATCTTTGGATTTGGTGGCTTCCCCGTCCTTGGTTCCACTGCCCATGTATTCATATGCCAGTGCAGGGCACCAGCCTAGAAAAGGAAGGCACTGCACCAAGCACTAAAGCGCTCAAACTCTAGCTTCAGCTTTGCTATCCAACACCTTAGGACATTGGGGGAACCTCTGCATAGCAGATTTTCAACCATATAAAAGGGTAGGTGGGTTTATTTTAAAGTCACGTTATCATTTTTTAACAGTCCATCAGCTCTAAATTGTGAAGATCAAACTGAGAAGCGAATCAAGTGACCTGTGGTTCAGCAGGGAAGTAGAGCCAGGGCATTAGTGACCCAACGAGCCCCTCCTCCCCCTGCCCTGTGCCAGTGTGGGAGGCCGAGGCCTGCTGCTCCCTCCTTAACTCTGTTATTGTCCTGCCTTTGGCTTAGAAATCTAGCTTTAAACTCCTGCGCTCTTGTCTTCATTCTGGATTAGATGCTCTGCTTCCTCTACAGTCCATCTACAGTCCGTGTGTGTGTGTGTGTGTGTGTGTGTGTGTGTGTGTGTGTGTGTGTGTGTGTGTGTAACCACAGTCTAATGACCTAACCTGACTCCAGATTGCTCTCTGTTCTTGGGCATTTTGTTGTGGCATTTTGACTCTCCACTAAACTAGCTTGTTTTTATTTATTTTATTTTTAACCATGAAACCTTATAATTAGGTGATGGATTTCCTTATATTTATCATTAAAGCCTGGGTTAGAACTGGGCTGGAGCCATTTATTAGCTCATCCCTTCATTTCCTGAGCCACAATTTCTCATCTGGAAACCAGGGAGAATAGTATCCATAAAGCAGGACTATTGTGAAGACTTACTGAGGCAACATAAAATAAAACAAATGGAAGTATCTTCTTGTATTGAACCTGATACAAAGTAAAAATTTAGAAGCTGATAAAACTCTTTCTTACCACCCACCACCCCCAAAACAAAACAGAACAAAAATTGTTTTCTCTCCTTCCCATTGACCAAACTGTCAGCTTTCAGCTGGGGGTGATCACTGTGGGTTGCAGGTATGCTTTAGAGTGGAAACAGCATTTAAGCTGTGTAAGGATGAACTGAATTTAGGGAAAAACAAACAAACAAAAAACGTAGGAAAGAGGCTATTACTGCTTAGGTCAGGGAAGAATATGAGCCAACACAGCAGAAGTGATGTGCAACTGGAGAAGTGTAACTGGCTCCTGAATGGTGGAAAGACCTGATTTTTAAAATATATTTTTATTGATTTCAGAGAGAAAGGGAGAGGGAAAGAGGGATAGAAACATCAATGATGAGAGTCATATTGATGGGCTGCCTCCTGCATGCCCCCTATTGGGGATCGAGCCTGCAACCCAGACATTTGCCCTGACAGGAAACAAACCGTGGCCTCCTGGTTGATAGGTCAATGCTCAACCACTAAGCCATACCCATCCAGGCTGGGGAGATCTGAATTTTAAGCAGATATGTATGCTAGGTATGTGGCTAAATTCCATTTAGCCCTCATTCTGTGCTTGGTAGCAGCATGCTAAAGAATTTACATATGTCACTTGAATTCAAGTCTCACTATAACCCATGAATTTTTCCCCACTGAGGAGAAAAAATCTAAGCTTACAAAGGTTATATGATTTGCTGAAGGTCAAAGAGTTAAAAACCTCAAAGTCAGTTTTTAACCCTCACCCTCACATTGAAAAGTATGTGAGGAGTATAAACTGTGGGAATTTATACTTGATATGCTACTTGAGGGAGAGGGAGAGGGAAAGGGAGACTTTTATATAGAAAGTGATACAGTGAAAGCAGTACTTAAAATGAGGAGTTAGTCTATATGGCTATCTAGTTGCCACTTCTTGAGAGGAATAGTCATCTTTTCATCATTCTGCACTGAGTGGCTGCTGTGATTTACTAAATTGATAGCTTCTCTCAAGGTTTTAGTAGAGGAGCTCAAAGTAAATAAGTAAACAGAGAAAATAAATAAAAACAGATTATATGATCTAGAAAGGAAATGAGCATGGTGATCATAGAGGAAATGTCTGAGGAGGTGACACTGAACTGAGTCACAGGGTAGAGAATGAATCACCTACGGCAAAAGCTGGAAAAATAATTTTCCAGGTAGGGGGGAGAGCTGAATAAGGAAAGGCCTTATTTTGTTCCAGAAATAGAAGTGAGGGTTGAGTGGATCACAAAGAGCAAGAAGGTTGATATAGAATGACTTTGGAGAAACAAGGCAAGACCCAAATTACACAAGATCTTGTAGACCTAACAGCAATGAAAAGTTTACATTAAGGACTTTGAGCAGGGGAGTTATACCACCTCACTGTGTCAGAAAAAGATCGCGGTGGCTGCTGTGTAGAGAGGGCTCAGGGGAGAGAAACCAAAGCAGTAGTCCAGACAAGAAATGAAATAAACATTGAGAAGAAAAACGTATCAACTTAAGGAAGACCAAGGTTACAGAGGACTAGAGAAGTGGGTTGAGGGATGAATATAGTGAAAATCCAGGAGTGCAACAACTCTGGAAAATACTAGTGGATTGTCAGAAATTCTCCTAAGGTAGAATAGCCAGGAGACAAGAAGATGAACTAAGGGCTATCTCTTAGGGAGAAGATTCATGGAACCCACACACTAAGAACCAGATGCTTCTGGCACATTAGAAACAACCCATAATATTTAATATTTATTAGCACTTTCAAATTTACATAGGTATTACCTATTTGAATCCCCACAATACTCTGCAAAGTAGAGATGGTATTTATCATTCTTGCTTATAGCTGACAAAAAAGATTGATTTAACAGAAGTATGATGCCCTAGAGTCTAGGGCCTAGACAATGGAAGGAATAGACCAACTATACCATGATCTAAAGATAGCTTTGTCCTATTTCTTTAACGAAATATTTGACATGTCTTAATTCTGCTGATAGATTTACTCACTTTAATACAATAGTTTCAAAACCAGTAGTTGTTGTTGATGATGAACCTGAAAAACAGAGCTAAATTTAGGATAATCCTTTATAATTTAACTGGTGGCCCAGTGCACAAATTCCTGCACCTTGAAAGGAACTGTGGGCCACGAGGCTGTGGTGGGCACAGGGGTGGATCTCTGCCCATCCTCCATGCCCCCACCTGGCCCCTCCTGTTGCAACCCCTGGTCTCCTGTCTGGGTGGGTGTGAGTGGGGCCATCGCCGGCATTGGGTGCAAGAGCAAGGAGGGACTCCGGAGCGTGGGAGCAAAGAATTTTCCGTTACCACCAGAGGCTCACCCTGATGACAGTGACTGGTGCCCCACCTTGGTCTGGTGCCCTGCTCACCTGCTCCACCATCCTGCCATGGCTGATGCCTGCCATGTTCCACACTCTGCCGCCTGCTGCCGATGCCCACCATGTTCCACGTGTGCCCCCTGGTGGTCAACACACGTAATAGCGACTGGTTGTTTGGTTGTTCAGTTGATCCGCTGTTTGATCTATTTGCATATTAGGGTTTCAGATATAGATATAGATATAGGTATAGATATAGATATAGATATAGATATAGATATAGATATAGATGATAGAGATAGAGATAGAGATAGAGATAGAGATAGAGATAGAGATAGAGATAGAGATAGAGATAGATATAGATATAGATAGATATAGATATAGATATAGATATAGATATAGATATAGATATAGATATAGATGATATAGATAGATGAGGGTGTTGAATCTCAATAACTTCTTTTCACTCTCTAGTCCAACAGATATCAAAGTGTGGATCCTAGACTAGCAGCATAAGCATCACCTGGGAACTTGTTAAAATGAAGATTCTCAGGTTCTGCCCCAAACTTACTGAATCAGAATTTTTTTGGAGGGGAGGGCAGCAATATGCATTTTAACCAGTCTTCCAGGTGGATCTGATGTAAGCTCCAGTTTGAGAATCACTGCTTTTCTTGACAAGGACAAGGGAGAGACAAAAGGGATGGGAGATGAGAAAAGAAATGAGAGTAACAGGCTGAAAATGCAGACACCAGCACACAGAGGTTCTAGAAGATATAAAAGAAAAAATAAAACAAAGGCTTTGGGGAGGAGATGGATTCCAAGAGACTTCTGTTCTTGTGCAGCATTTCTGCTTAGGCTAAGTGGAAATTTCTTTTTGGCACTGGTTGCCTTTGGAATAGGCAATTGAAACCTTTAAAAGAAAAAGAAAGGAAGAAAGATAAAATTTCATGCAACCATATATGTACCACATAACAATGCTCCTTCCCTTTTTGACAAGGATTTGCTGTTTGACTTGAACCTTGAACTACACCAATCAAATTATATATCTTAGAGTATAAGATTGGATTGAACACAAAGAAAAGTAGGTGGTCTTTCTTCTCCCTGGAACTAAGAGACCTAGTAAACTTGGTACCATAGCAGCTACATAAATGCTGTGTATGTACAGACGTTGTTGAGAAAACAACCTCCCCATGGACGGAGAAAAAGGAACTCGATGCACACTTAGAAAGCAGAGATATCATCAGCTGTGTGGGTCCTGTAACTTTTTTTTTTGTTTTTGGTTTCACCTCCTACCTGGATTCTGTGAGCTATTCTTGTAGAGTTCAAACAGACTCTCCATTTTTACTTGTTCAAATAGACTTTTACTATGTAAGGCCAAGTCATTCCTGTTACCTAGGAGCTAAATAGCTGAAGTTTTACATCTATATTAACATTCATTTTGAAAGTCATGTTGAAGCCCGTGTTGATGAAAAATTAAAAAAAAAAACACAACTCATATTGTTTTGTCAGACAAAAAGAAATAGTCACCCACATCTTTGTTCAGTTTTACATCAGTCTTGTGGGCACTAGTTATAAGAAAGAAATTCTAATAACTTTTCTCCATCTCTTATTCACATGAGTTGAAAATGGCCTAAGCTAATAATAAAGCTTCCAAATTTCCATTTCTTCAGCAGAACTTGAATGCACCTGGAACTCTCTTTCAAGTTAATAGGAGCCCTAAATGTAAGCTGGCTATGCGAAGCGGCACAGAAAGTTGGCACTCCATCACAAGTGTTCTCTGTGTGCGAGCCTTTGGAAGGTGTGGTACAGGGAAAGCAAGGTGTTAATGCTTAATGTTCAATTTCCTTCTTTAGTAGATTCAAACTGTACACACATGGTCTCATAAAATGCTTAATTCAAATTTCTCTGAAATTGAAAGGGCAGGATCCTTAATTATCTTACTTATGGAAAAACCTGTCTAAAACATACATATATATTTTGAAGTGAGGATAATACATTAGAAAGGTCAAGGTGAGCATTTTTTAACAGAATATATATTTTGTAAAGTGCATCTCAATGGTTTATTTTCCTAAAAATATTACAAGAGCCTTTTGGTGTGTTTCTGCTGTTAAAAGCTTGGCACATCTGCCATGCATATAGCTAGACATCTAATGTATGTTGGCCCCCTCAACAATAGCCTTCCTTTTCATGGAACTATAGAGTTTCCTTGTGGATAGAATGTCTAATTTCAAAACCCCCAAAAACAGGTGAATCTTAGGCTCATGCAAATTTTGAAACATTCTATAACCTTTAAAATGCATCCTTACACTATAGTTATTCTTCATTCAATATATTTCATGACCCCTTTATTAAGCACCTATCTCATGCAAAAGCATTGAGTTGGTTGAGCCTTTTATGCCCAATGACAAAGAAATATCTAAAAGTGCTTGAAGTTTAACAAAGAGTTATGACAGCACTGATGGAGGAACAACGTAAGCACTTATGTGAATTAAAATGTGGAATGATGTATATTTTTTATGACCAAGTCCCTCTTCATCTTGTAGAATATTGGCACATTTATTTGGCCGAGAATCTGTGGATTCCTCAGGAACCTGTGTGCTCTGATCCACTTAGAGTATTCAGTCATCACTTTAGATTTGATCAATATTCTTAAGAAAACAAATGTGAAATGACAGACTATTCTACTTGGTAATTAGCATTGTATTTATTTTCAAATGGATGGTAGTAGTAAACACTTGAAGTAGAAACAAGGAAATGAGCAAAGACAGGAGGGAAGTTTGCATAGGATGGTCATGCAGCAACTGCGTGGACCAAGGACCAGCTTATAGATGTTCAGCCTTCAAATGAGATGGTTTGGCTTTCAAGTCTAAGTCTGTGCATGTTGTGCACAGCAGGACAGGTGAGAGTGGGAGAACAGCATGTGCAGTCAGCTATCGGATACACAGGAACTGTTTATGGGAGCACCGATTTAAATGTTATCCTGTTTAGCATGATCCAGATGATATGTGAGACTTTACACTGAACCCAGACTCTTTTGGGTGATTTGCTTAACCGGCTGCCACCTCCATCAACACACACACGCACACTTGTAGGGATTTTATGCAGAACAGTGGCATAACCACTAGAATATCTTGGAAAGGCTAATCTGACTACTCAACCACTGAGAGTAACTAAAGGGGACTGAGGCTAGAATCATGTGTAGTAAATCATTTATTCATCTAGATTTGAGATGAAACAGACCTACACATGGGAAGTGGCAGTGACTATAGCAAAGAAAAAATCCATAGGATTTGAATTCAGAAACTGGAGGGATATGTAAAAAAAACAAAAACAAAACAAAACAAACAAACAAACAAAAACACGCTAAAACTAATTCCAAGATGTGGGTTCTTGGGTTTCTTAGACCTTTCTAAAATCTTAGAAATCTGCCAGTTCCCGAGTTTGCTTGCAAAACTGCATTCAATTTCTGCTCCCCTCCTTTCTTTCAGCTGGTTGATTCTGGCTCAGGGATCTGCCTATGAACGTTGCAGACCTGTGTTCATTGAGATTTGTTTAGAGAGGCTGTTGTGAGAGATCAGAACTTTGTTTTATATGTCTGATGAAGAGGTCCTCCTGGACCAGGTGGGATTGGATGCCTTGTTATTTCAGCAACCTTGGCTCAAAGAGCAAGAGAGAGTGTTTTGTTTCATTTCTCCCTCAGACAGGAGAAGCACTAGGAGGAAACATCATGAAGGCTCTTTGGGGCCCTGACTAGGAGCCTCTGGATCGCTCAGATGCGCAGAGTCTGAGGCAAAGCCTCGCCGCGGGACTGTTGGCGTTTTCCAGTGTGTGCAGCAGCTTGCAGCTTCCATAAAGCTTTCAGAGGGGAAACTCACTCGCTGCTATCCAAGTTGTCTTCTCGGGGGTAAAGTCTGTGCTTAATGTACAATTTGAATGTGCAGCTCACAGTTATGCATACAAGAACAAGGTTGAGAGAAGAAAATGAGAAGATATGCAGATAACTGGAGAGGATAGATGCTTAAATTCTCATGTATTAATTTAATAAGAAAATTGCCTGATAGTGAGAGGTCACTAAACCTTCAGTAGTTGCAACATTTTCTTTCTGCCAACAGATTTAGTGTTGGTTTTTTGAAGCTTTTTCCATAGAGTAGCATGAAGCCATGTAAACCAAAACCACGGCAAGTTATTCCAACATGAGACAGCTACTTGGGCTTTTTTGGTGAAAAATGGTTGATATAATTAGGATCCATTTCTAGTTATTGGCATACCAGGCCAGGGGCAGAGGGCACTTTTCCGAGTGGGGAGAGAGGAAAAGCCAAAGGCAACTATTAGAAGAGACTATTATACGATTTTGAGCTAACATATGGAATCAATAGCCAACACGAGCAGCTGTGCTCGGCTGTGGAAAAGCCTGAAACAGTGGAGTCGCACTGTAACCAATAAAACAAATTATTGACTAAAAGAGAAAGCGTGTGTGTGGAGAGACAGGGCTCCAAAGCAGAATGAAGGGATGCATTTACTTTCAAGAAATAGAGTCCTAGGAAACAAACTGTGTCATGGTTTGCCTCTTGATTGACAGTAGGAACATAGCAGAGCCAGCGTTGAGAAAAGGTCTGGACCAGAATTCTGCGGTTAATTTCCTATTCCAAGTTCACTAGAGTGCAGAATGCTTCCCCTGCCAGAAAGCAGAAATAAGCACAATGAGACTTTGCGAACATACTAAGCACCCTGGATATAATCTACCATCCAAGAGAAATACTGAAACATCACAAAATATCTCAGTCATATAAGAAGGGGAAAGAAAAACAAAAAAGGGACCTGTATTATCCTAAGACAGAGTAATCTCTTTCATAAGAACTCAGATTTGACTATTGATACATTTCACTACTAAGGGAAAACTACTCTTACTGATGCTGTCAAAATAAAACATTAGTTTTGTGTGCTCACATGAACATTTATTTGGTAATCAATTAGCTTGGATTATACTTCCCATGTGTGCTATGACTTCTGATGTATAGTATAATACCCCAAAGCTTATTCAAATATAGGAAGCTATAGAAAGTTTATAAACATCTTAGGAGGGAATAAAATATACATTTCAAATATCATATATATTACTTCTAGGAAAAATAATGTATGCATACATCAGTATTCCACACTAAGTAACTGCTATTCTTTTTTTAAAGAGTGCTTTTATTTTCTTTATTAGAGGGTTTAACATAATTTATATTATTTATGCATTAGCTGATAGAGCATTCACATGACTAATTACTGCCTGAATGGGGTATGCTATGACTGAGTTATATTCTACGCCTTCTGAGCGAGACGCATGCCATGGCAAGGCAAGAACTCTCACTCAAATGAGAACTGCATTTTTTTTTTACCAAATGGGGTACTTTCTGTGCTCAAACAAGTATAAACCTCTGCACCTGTGTTTAAAAACTCTGTAAAACTCAGAGGTTGTAATCACACTCTGGAGTGAAAAATATTGCCCATGCATCCTTGATCCTCTCCATCAATTTTCTGTTGGTTTTTTGCCTGAAGCTATCAATGAGGAACCAATAAGCCCGAAAAATACTAAACATCAGAAAACTGGTAAACAGGTTGCTAAAAAATAATTGAAACTTCTATTTCCACTGCCCAGTCGGCAACTTTGTTTGCACATAATTCCTCCTCATGGTGCACCTCTGATGCATGGGCAGAGCACAGGTAATTAAAACATGGCCATAAAATAATAAGTTACTTAAAGTGAAGGCGTGACTAGTCCAGGTCAGAGAGAAGATCCTAATCCTCAGTTTCAGATTCTCATTCTTGTCCTGGAAACACACTATGCCCAGCTCTTCAGGGCCCTTGTGAGATGCTAAATACTCCTCACCTTTGCTGTTAGAGTTAAGGATGCATTTGCAAGCTTGAAGTATTTGACCCCTTATTATGCAATGTCTGCATGCTTCACTGCCCATAAGGATGAATGTACCTAAAGACAAGGCCCATCTCAATGGGTTCTAGCACTGGGAATGTGGAACAAAAAATCCCAAGCATTTGTCCAAGTATATAATAATAACACATTCACAAAAGGCCCATGCTATATTATTCTTCTCTTTCTTTGTTATGAAAATAGCTGATAAGGGGAGGGCAGGGAGAAGGAAAGGGCTAAGCTTCAGTAATTATTTGTGTGGGACTTTTTTAAAAATATATTTTAGTGATTTTTTACAGAGAAGAAGGGAGAGGGACAGAGAGTTAGAAACATCGATGAGAGAAACATCGATCAACTGCCTCCTGCACACCCCCCTACTGGGGATGTGCCCGCAACCAAGGTACATGCCCTTGACCGGAATCGAACCTGGGACCCTTCAGTCCGCAGGCCGATGCTCTATCCACTGAGCCAAACCAGTTTCAGCTGTGTGGGACATTTTGTATTGAGTTTACAAGCCTCCTAAAGGCTACTGATTTCCCTATTCGATTCACAAAATTTCAGTAGGTCCTCAGTTTACTTAGACTCTCAGAGAAGAATAATTAGTCACAAAAACAGTTTTAGTTGCTCAAACACCTGGTGGTATAAACTGATTATTTTTATGCTTTTAAAATTCATGTGTTGAAACCTAATCGCCAATGTGATGGAATTAGGAGCTGTGGCTTTTAGAAGGTGATTAAGTAATGAGGGTGGAAACCTCATGAATGAGATTAGTGCCCTTATAAAAGACACCCCAGAGAGCTCTCTTTCCCCTTTTGCCATGTGAGGACACTGAAAAGAAAGAGGTCTATGAACTAGAAAGGGGGCTCTCACCAGACACCTGCCAGCTCCTTGATCTTGGACTTCCAGCCTCCAGAATTGTGCAAAATAAATTTCTTTATTAACCACCTAATTTACAGTATTCTGTTATAGCAGCCTGAATGAACTAAGACACCAAATATAGCCTATTGTGTACAATAAAATTTCATTCATTTACATAGTAAGTTCATATAATTGAGGGGTCACCTACCAGATGACAGTCACTATGCAAGAACAAAATAATCTACACTAATAAAAGAGAAACATGCAAATTGACCATACCTCTGCTACGCCCACAAGCCAATCCCACCAGCCAATCAGGAGCGAGTATGCAAGTTAAGCAGGAGGCTTGGGTTGCCCCAGCGATGGAGGAAGCCAAGCTTCCCGCCTGTCCTGGCTGGCCCTGGGCTCTGCTCAAGGTTACAAAGTTTCAATTATAGAAGATAAATAAATTCCAGATACCTGCTTCCAGCCGGCCCTGGCCTCCACTCCAGGAAGTGCTGGAAAAAAAAAAAGAAAGAAAAAGAAAAAAAGGAGGGGCTGGGAGCTTGGGGTTCTGGGGGCTGATCAGGCCAGGATGGGACCGCAGTTGTGGGTGATCAGGCTGGTGGGGAGCGGGGTCATTGGGGGTAAGTGGACCAGCAGGGGGGCCAGTTGGGGGTGAGCAGGACATCAGTGGGGGTCAGTTGGAGGTGATCAGGACAGTGGGGGGGTAGTTTGGAGTGAGCATGCCAGGAGGGGGGCATTTGGGGGTAAGCAGGCTGGCAGGCAGAGTGGTTAGAGGCAATCAGGCAGGCAGGCAGGCAGGCAGGTGAGCAGCTGGAGCCAAAAGTCCCAGATTGTGAGAGGGATGTCCGACTGCCGGTTTAGGTCCGATCCCTGTAAACGGACAGTAGGACATCCTTCAAGGGGTCCCAGATTGGAGAGGGTGCAGGCCGGGCTGAGGAACAACCCCCCATGCACGAATTTCGTGCACCAGGCCACTGATCCTACCTAATAAAATGGTAATATGTAAATTACCATCACTCCACTATGCCCACGATTGGGCCAGCGGGAGGCGCAGGGGCCGGGACTCGGGGTGGCCGGGGTAGCCGATTGGGCCAGCATCTGTGCCATGGCTGTGCTGTGGAACAGAAGGAGCCTCTGGGGCAGCGAGCTCACATCCCGCCAAGGACCATCAAAGCGGGGGAGCTGGATGCCTGTCTGCTCCGGCACCAGGCCTTTCAGAAGCCTCCGCCGAGCTGGAGGCTTCCGAAAGGCCTGGTGCACCAGCAGACAGGCACCCAGCTCTCCTGCGATTGAAAGTGAAAGCGTGTAGGGGACCCTACATGTGCATGATTCAATCATGCACTGGGCCTCTAGTTTATATAATAAAAGCCTAAGTGACTGTTACAGCAGAACAACCAGAATAACCAGTCGCTATGATGCACACTGACCACCAGGGGGCAAACGCTCAACACAGGAGCTGCTCCCTAGTGGTCAGTGCACTCCCACTGGGGGCTCACCAATTAGCAAGAAGCCTGGCTCACAGCTGGTGAGCACAGCGGCAGTGGCAGGAGCCTCTCCAGCCTCCTCAGCAGTGCTAAGGAGCAGCCAGCCAAGCAGTAAGGAGCAGCCAGCAGGCAGGCGGTAAGGAGTGAGGTGTCCTGGACTGTGAGGGGGATGTCTGCCTGCTGGCTTAGGTCTGATCCCCAGGGGGATAGGGCCTAAGCTGGCAGGTGAACATCCCCGAGGGGCCCCAGACTGCAAGAGGGTACAGGCCGGGCTGAGGGACCCCCCACTCCAGTGCATGAATTTCATGCACTGGGCCTCTAGTAAAAAATATAAATTCCATCTTTGTCCTCGAGGAGTTTATGAGCAAGTTGAGCTTGATCAATGTCTGAGATAATACTAATTTATACTTGATTAATTTGTTTTGGTTTTCATCAAATAGATAAAGCAAATTTTGAGTGGGTGTCTTTTGACTATATTCTTTAAGCAGTTAAAATTAAACACTAGTGTGTTTTTGTTTTGTTTTGTTTTGTTTTGTTTTGTTTTGTTTTTGAAAAGCAGACTTTGGGCACTTGATATATATCTTACCTATTTTTTGAAGTAACTTTGATGTCCTAAGGCAGTGGTCGGCAAACTCATTAGTCAACAGAGCCAAATATCAACAGTACAACGATTGAAATTTCTTTTGAGAGCCAAATTTTTTTAACTTAAACTTCTTCTAACGCCACTTCTTCAAAATAGACTCGCCCAGGCCGTGGTATTTTGTGGAAGAGCCACACTCAAGGGGCCAAAGAACCTCATGTGGCTCGTGAGCCGCAGTTTGCCGACCATGGTCCTAATGAATTGGGGATTGCTAAGTTAAGTGACTGCCTTTAGTCTGTGTCTTCTGCAAAGCCCCTTCAGCACATTCCATGTCATCTGAAGCTATGACAACTTTATAGAGAGCTTCTTTTTAAAAAAATTAATTAATTTTTCTTTATTGATTAAGGTATTACACATGAGTCCTTACCCCCCCATTGCTCCTCCCCCACTCATGCCCTCACCCCCCTAGTGTCCATTGGTTATGCTTATATACATGCATACAAGTCCTTTGGTTGATCTCTCCCCCTTTCCTCCACCCTCCCCTGCTTCCCCTCTGAGGTTTGATGGTCTGATCAATGATTCTCTGTCTCTGGATCTGTTTTTGTTCATCAGCTTATGTTGTTCATTATATTCCACAAATGAGTGAGATCATGTGATATTTATCTTTCTCCAACTGACTTATTTCGCTTAGCATAATGCTCTCCAGGTCCATCCATGCTGTTGCAAATGGTAAGATTTTCTTCCTTTTTATAGCAGCATAGTATTCCATTGTATAGATCAGTGGTCGGCAAACTCATTAGTCAACAGAGCCAAATATCAACAGTACAATGATTGAAATTTCTTTTGAGAGCCAAAAACTGACTTCTGCGCATGAGCCATGAAGTTTCAATCACACTGTACATGCGTGTACATGCGTGGTATTTTGTGGAAGAGCCACGCTCAAGGGGCCAAAGAGCCGCATGTGGCCCACGACCCACAGTTTACCGACCACTGGTGTAGATGTACCACAGTTTTTTAATCCACTTATCTGCTGATGGGCACTTAGGCTGATTTCAAATCTTAGCTATTGTAAGTAGGGGTGCATATATCCTTTCTGATTGGAGTTTCTAGTTTCTTGGGATATATTCCTAGAAGTGGGATCACTACATCAAATGGGAGTTCCATTTTTAGTTTTTTGCAGAAACTCATTGTTCTCCACAATGGCTGCACCAGTCTGCATTCCCACCAGCAGTGCATGAGGGTTCCTTTTTCTCCGCATCCTCGCCAGCAATTGTGGTTTGTTGATTTGTTGATGATAGCCATTCTGACAGGTGTGAGATGGTACCGCGTTGTCGTTTGATTTGCATCTCTTGGATGGCTAGTGACTTGGAGCATGTTTTCATATGTCTCTTGGCCTCCTTCTGTCTTCTTTCAAAAAGTATCCATTTAGGTCCATTTAGAGAGCTTCTTGCTGGTCTTCCTACTTAGATTCCAAATCTTTTAAAATCAGAAACTCATTTGTTGATGTAATAGATATTTAATGAGTAGTTACTATGTCATGTGTGGTGCTGAGTGCTAGGGATATACAAATGGACAAGGGAGCAACATAACCTGAAGTGCCTTGTTTATAATTCTCTATAGTTTTTGTAGTGTTAACACAAAATTAGAGTTTAATAATGCTTGATAAACTGAGTTGCAGTTCATTGAAAACCTTTGTAATTCCAGTCATGATATAAGACAAGAAAGGGAGATGGTGAGATTCCTAAGACAAAAGTGTTTAGAGTTACTCCAGCACTACACTTGGAAGAAAATCTTCATCAATAGAAACAAAAAAAAAAGATTTTGTCTCTAACTCTTTTGCCAGTCTCTGACTTCTAAGGTCAAAGAGTTACCCTGTTTGAAGGCCATATGTTGTACTCTCTTAACACTGTTAAGTAATGAAAAAGGGGTAGAGGGGGGAAACTTACATTTTAAGAGTAAATATGTTTTTAAAGATTTTAACTGTTCTCAGTGAAAACTAGGAAAGCTAGGTCTGTCCTAATGATAAAGTGTCACCATCTTACTGATCATTAAAGCATTTTGTAAACATGTATAAAAGTAAATTAAGTTCCTTCTTAAAACTATATTAAAATAAAATTAAAAAGAGAAACTATGTTGAACCTCTTCCTTCAAGAATACACCCTATGTTTTTACCTGTGCTTCTTCACTTGTAGATTTAGCGATAAAAGTATCTCTAGGGAGATGAAAATTATTTGTTATTTCATAGTACAGTTTTGTATATTTTAAATATTTACATGTAAATATAGTTCAACTGTTCTAAAATACAAGGACATTGAAAGATGATACTGTCAACAATCAATAATTTGTTTGCTGTTTGTCCTACTTTTATTTCAATAGCAACAATAGAGTAAACCATGACAGCTGATCAGTGTGGACTTTCCTAATGCCAGGCAACTGGGAAAGTCTTATCATTAAAATATTGTCATAATTTAATCCACAGTATTCTTGAATTGGGAGTTTTTAAAGGTATTCATCCCCTTTAAAAGTTCTATATTGTTTCCATTCTCTGGGGGATTACTGTAACAGAGTTATGTGAATCTTAAGCTCTTTTTGAAAGATCACCCAATTCTTATGTAAAAGTATTGAACTGCTAATCAGAAGACCAATTACACATGTGTACCAATTTGTTCACTCAGCAAATGGGTGCATAGTGATAGGAATACAAAAATGAAAAAGATGTGCTTGCTGATCAAAAAAGCTCAAAGATTAGTGGGTGATGGATATGTAAATTGATAATTAATATGCATGATATTAATTTGTGTAAGAACTCTACAAATATACACAGCCCCACTGTATAATATTTAAAATTAAAAGCTATTATTTTTTTCATTCAAATTGTTACAAAAACCGGAGAATTACTAATTTAATAAAATTGGTTAATTATTTTGAAAGAAGACAATTTATTTTAAGATATAGAATTTTCAATGATTCATTATTCTAATAAAATTTTCCTTTTGCAGTATTTTAAGTCTACTTTTCATAAAAGACAATACATATAAGAACAATACATGTAGTATCTTTAGAAATTTTATTTATCTTAATTCATTTAGTTAATTCACTTTATTTTATCATTGGCCAAATCTCAGTTTAGTCGATTATAGGCTGAGGTTCTATCTGCATATTTATAGACTTTAATTCAATACATTCTATATTATTAAGCACTTGCTATGTACACATTTCTGTGTTTAAAGCTGTGACATATACATTGATTTAGAAAGTGAACAGTATCTACCTTCAAGAATCCTTTAAACTGTAAGAAGAAAGCACATTCACAGGCTTACAGTTAAAGGTGGATGATTACACACATAGATTTTATTTTGCTTTCTTGAAACTTCACTAAAATTATTGTAAAGGAGTTGTTTTTTGAAAGAATAGGAAAAATAAGAGAGAATCAAAAGAAAAAAAAGAGGAAGCTAGAAATCAGATGATGAATAAATTCAACTTGGCTGAATCCTACACCAGCAACGAAGGAAAATCTAATAACTAGTAACATTTACAATAAATAATATCCAGATATTTCAGGAGTTTTTAGTACCATGTGCTAAAAGGGGGTAGAGATTGTTCTAAAATAAGAAAAAAAAATCACTAAATGCTTCTTAAGAAGCAGTTCCATCCATAAATACTCTCCTGCCAAATGTTGGTAGACTCTCCTCCCACTCAGCCCAGCAGACCCTGGGGAGTTATTCTTCATAGAGGATGAAGTAGTTTTTCTGTTTGGATGATTAAGACCCCGTTGATAGTGGAGTTGACTATTGACAGCTGAAGTATAGAGTAAAAGTGAACATGTGCACATTGAATGTGTAGGCCCCAGGCAGGCCTTTGTCATCTAGGCTGGAGGCTTTCCTGGAGAATCCGACACTCAAAGAGAGTGGCTCTCAGAGTGGACAAGCTCCACCAGGTGACCATAGGTTTCAGTTTAATCCTCATTTTAAGGACGTTAAAATGAAATAAGGTCTAATAGATATTAGAGAAAAGTCACTGACATAGAATTTGGTGACTAATACAAACAGGGAAACAAAACACATGGGAAACGGAAATTGTGCAAGCAGAAGAAATCTTTTTCCAATAAAACATTGTTAATATCTTCAGAAAGATTTGTTTTTTTTAATTATAGCAACTGTAAATAAGAACAAAATACTATTAAAAAGGGACAATGAAAACAAAGGAACAACAACAAAAAGAGCTCTCAAAAATTACATTTATAAAAATTAATCAAAAGGGAAAAGCTCAACAAAAGAGTTATAAGATAAAGAATTTCTACCAAAAAAGAATAATAAGAGATGAGATGAGTATAGAAGAATAAAAGATAAAAATATTAGGTAAGCAGCTTAGGAAATTCAGTACTCCCCAAAATAAAGCTTCCAAACATGTAGACCAGAAAAAAATGGGGTAAAATAATACTAAAACATTTCAGAGAAAATAACAAGTCACACAAAAAGTATTGGAATTAAGAATGTCCTTGGGATAATCTTGACGGCAGTATAGAAGCTAAGAAATAATGAAACACAGTTTCAAAATTCTGAAGAAAAAGAGTTTCCAACCTAGAATTCTATACCCAGGTAACCTACCCATCGTGTGTAGGGCAAATCAAAGATATTTTCATGCACAGAAGGCACAATAGCTTACCATGCCTCCTTGCTGAAAAAATTCCAATGCTTGTCCTATACATAAACAAAGGAGCTAAATCAAAAAAGAGGGGTTATGTGGCAGGCGGCTCATAGCATAATGTGGGAACTAGATAGTATACTCCCTGCTAAGTTCATACACTTGGGCATATTGTGTTATCTCCATAAACTTAAGCTTCCATTTTAGTGAAACAGAGATAGCAATCAATAACACAACATGGGCATTATGAGATAAAATGAGATCATGCACAGTGCTCCTTAATTGAGTTAATATTTGGTAAATAATGATTATGCTAGCACATCACTATTTCTCTTCATAAGCCTCTCTTTTTAATGTCTTTTGATGATTATTTTATTAGGAAAATTCCTCTAGTAAGCATTATATCCATTCTAGTCTACAAAACCTGGTTTCAATTTGAACTATCTCAATCTATCATGAGGATAGTATTTTAAAATGTCCCAATCTAAGAGAATCTCTTGAAGTTATGTTTCTTTAATAAAAAGGGTAATTTACATGTTTTTAAAATATTATATATGAAATTTTATACTTTACCATTTTTTGCTGTTATATTCCAAGTTCATCTTGTTTTCAATGACATCAGCAGTATATATTGTACAACAAGCACTCATACCAGCTTAATTTTTTTTCAATTTCTCTTACTGAAAATATTATGAAACAACATCATGCTCAGAGCTGAATACATGTTTTTGTTATTCTTCTTTCCTTTTTAATTTTTTCCTGGAGCCTACTTCGATATTGGAAATGAAAATTTAATAAAAAAATATAGAAGCCAATGTGTTTTTCAAGGAAATTTAATCTGTATGTTATGATTCATTTTCATTTAAATCATCAAAATGTTACTTTATGGGAACCATTTTAAATCTAAGGAGACTCTTGTGCCATTTTAGCTGTATTTTATTTTTATTAGAAAGTGCACTCTCTGTTGCCTAGTGTACATTTGCCATGCAGTTTGGGACAAGCCCCATTCTGCTGCCCATAAGGGTTCCAAACCAGGAGCAAAGTGATTCCAGACCAGTTTGCATTTCATGCTGGTATAAATTTCCCTTGGTGAGCAGTTTACCTCACTTGATGAGTAAATTCCTCTTCCAACCATAGGAACTAAGAGCTAATTGCGAACTCCTTCTTTTGTCTTTACTTTGCCAGACACTCAAACACAGACATTCTTCATTCTCTGATAAATGCTCGGTGTCACTCCTTCCCTCCTGGGAGGTCAGGCACACAGTAGCTGGTCCAGCGACTCAGGAGTTTGCTCTGTAAGACTCCTGCAGGGCTGCCTAGCTGCTGTGCATGCTAAGGAAGCCCTGATCTCTCCAGCAGCACCTCCCTCCAGGCCTTAGGGTGCCGATTTGAGAAGCCCGACTCCTCTGCTTCTTACTCCTCTATCATCCCAGGGACTCAGAAAGAGGGATTGGTTTCGCCAAAGTTATTTGTAAATAAAGCAAAAATCAGAATTGCATGCACTTCCATGGACCAGAGATTCTATCTCTGGATATGGAGACATTCCAAGCACTGAATCATAAGGATCAGAGTGCACTAATGGCTTCAACACTAATGAAAATCATTTTCCTCCCTGCCTGTTTCCCTCCCAGTAAAAAGGCATATACTGTCTTCTTATTCTTTTTGTCTCATTTTAAATGGCTTTATAATAACTTTAAAATAAGAATTACACTGTTTTTATGCTGCTTAATGGTTTTTTAAAAAATACTTTCTTATTATTACCCTATGCTTTAAGAGAACCTGAAAAACTGTTTCTACTATAAGTTGGTTTAGTCAGCATGTTATCTACTGACTACTTCATTATGTTATGCATTGGAATATGTGACATAAAACTGTAACAGAGAAATTCTAAAAATACTTTGCATCATCAAATTATTTTAATATATTCAGTACAGTTTTATCACTGATTATATAATCAGTGAGGAAGGGATTTCAGAGAGGAAGGGAGAGGGAGAGAGAGATGAAACATCAATGATGAGAGAGCATCATTGATCGACTACCTCCTGCACGCCCCCTACTGGGGATCGAGCCCACAACCTGGGCATGTGCCCTTGAGCAGACTTGAACTTGGGACCCCTCAGTCCACAGGCTGATGCTCTATCCACCAAACCAAACTGGCTAGGGCACTGAGTATATTTTTAAATGCTATTTCTTTGAAAATTGGAAACTATGGAAGCTCTAGTTAATAATTCTCTTACCAAATAGAATTTTGGATTAGGTAGATCTTTCTTCTTTACTATTACTACTATACTGTGCTGCCTTAATAATAATAACAATAGCAATTGTGGTAATGGCCAACATTTGTGGAGTTTTACCATGTCCAAGGCCCTGAGCTAAGCAGTTACATGCTCCATCTCATATATCTGTCACAACATGCTGTGATGGTTACCATTTTTACATTTTTTTTTCAAAGAATACAAAACTGAGTCCTGGAAAAATCAAGCAATTGGATAGTTTGAATTATTGTTCAACAAATATTCTTGCATGTCATAGGTAATTGAAGGGATGTATTTCCCCTGCACGTTGAATTTGGGCTTGGCCTCAGAACTTGCACTAGAACAGGGCTTGAAATGCACTGTCACAGGGTAGCTTTTCCTCTTGAGCATGTGTCATTGCAACGGCAGAACTCAGGAACCCAGGCATGTTCACACATCTTGCATGCTCACTGTGTGCCATGCACTGAGATAGCACAGTCACAGCACTTACACCCCTTAACTTACCCAAGCCTCACAACAGCTCTATCTTATAGAGGAGGAAATGGAGGCATCAGAGGATACGTATCTCAATAGTTTGTATAGCTATTAAGTAGTGGAGCTGGCCTTAACCTCAGACAGTCTGGCTCCGAAGTGTACTCATTCAACCACCACATTGCTGCCCTCAGAAACCAAGTATTACTTTAAAAACAAAATCAGAATATGCTAAATTCAAGGCTGAATCTAACCCTTTTTGTGTGGAAGATACTCTGAGCCTCAAAATTATCCTCAGTAAAATGGTGATATTAATGGTACCCAGCAGTGAGGACTATTTTGACAAATAATTGAGATTATGCAAAATATGTCCAATATATACTGAATATCTTAGCCATTACTGTTATATTATAATTATATAACAAATTTAATAGAGTAAAATCCTAGTGCAAAGTGCTCTGCTAATCCACAGACCTGACTATGCTACAGGGCACATCCTCCTTCCTCCCCCATGTAATAGCTATAACCGAATGAATGAAACAGGTATCATTTTGTACTCCAATCTTTGAATGATAAAATGGCTAACTCTCTTAGAAACCATTAGGAAATCTTATTATGAATGTCCATTCTTTACATATCCATGGAAACCCAGTTGGCTCCCTTGGCTGTGTTATCTGTGCTTTCAGCAACCCATTAAAAGACCAGCGAGTGCATCTGAAAGTTCTTTTGCTCAATCAATGAGCTTGTTGCCATGGCAGGCTAACACGAGGTGCCACTGATGATGACTTGATTTCCTCTCGCATCTGAAGTGGAAAGGGAGAAGACAGACTAAATGAAATCCCATCCATCTTAATGAAATACAATTATATTCTCCTTATTAATCATTTAAGAATCAATATGTCTCTTCTTGGTGAACCTCACCAGAATTTGTCATTCCATGCCAGGCCTCAATACATCTTGTCTTGTAGTGATTTTTATAAGTTCAGTCACCTGTGTCCCAGGGTAAATAACAGTGTTTTCTTGTACTGTGGAGAGCAGGCGGGAATGGCAATGACAGCGTGGATCACAGAAATCCCCTCTGAATGTTAAGCAGCCGGCTGAATATTGCCTGCCTTCACGTGCATAATTTAAAAATGTACTTTGTTTTATTTTTAAATAGCATGAAGAAAATGGATTACCTTAGAGAGAGGCTTATTCTAGTAACATTAAGTGGGGAAAACTCTTGGGTATTCTTACCCAGTGAATGCTATAATTTTGCATAGGCTTATTAACATATTGTATGTACATATATACATATAATCTTACTATCTTCTTAATAAATATACATGTAATCTTTATATCTTCTTAATATGTTTGTAAAACTAGAATTGGACTTTATGCATTCTGTAGCTGCCTAATTGCTATTGTTTAATTAATGAGAACCAAAAAAAAAAAAAAAAGAAAAATAGGAAAAGCTAGAAAGAGAAAGAAGTAAAGACAGGAATTCAGGCAGGCAGGAGAGAGAAGCAGATTGTTTTAAAGATTAAATTGGTTTTATGAGTGAGAAATATATATAAAGCATTAACACAGATTAGCTATCTTTCACATCTAGGGTACATAATATCTATATATCTATTTTTACCTGTATGTTTATCTGTATCTTTAGGTATATAAATGTTTTAACATGACTAAATTCCTCTTCTTCTATAATTAAAAAAAAAACAAACAAACCTAGAGTATAATAATGTCTCCTGTTTTTAAAGTTGAAGCTTTACTTCAAGATGTGAAAATAAACACCTCACACAGAACAGCCTTTGGTGCAGCTGAGCAGTTTCCCAGAATCGCCCTCCTTGAACAACGGAAATGCAGCCCGTGAAGCATGACGGCAATGCACCCCGAAGTCAATAGACTTCCAGGGCAGTGATTTTAAAAAGCAGCTGAAAAATCTGAAAAGATCGGTGCAGTTAGTTCAGCTACAGCTATCGCTCTGAGTAGGTGACTTTTATGGGTCCCATACCAGCGACTCTTAAGGGCCTGTGAAATACTTCCCCTCCTTCCACCTTGTCACTATTCCCACAGCACCAAAACTCACCATACCGGTGCACTAAACTGGAGAACTCCAGTTGGTGAAGGTGAATTAATTCAATTACATGACTAGCCCATTAGTGACCCAGACCAAGGGTGAAATCCAAGAAATGCATGAATAAAACAACACAGAATGCCTTTGACCTTTCAAATGCCTGCTGTGCCACCTGCCTTCTTTTCTACAAAACATAAGTTTCCCATCCTCTCTGGACTTCCTGGCTGCAGCTCCCAGCCTCCTCCCATGGCTTTCTCCCAATCCATGCTTATAACAGGAAATCCCAAGACATGTGGATGGGTAAGAGAAAGATATTTTATCTCAGTAAAAAAAAAGAAAAATAAGTGATCATCAGGAGAATAGATCTTAGAAGTGACACTCTAACATATATGCTCCAGCCCGTGTGTTTAATGAATACCCACAACTCTCCTCCAGGAAGCTTTCTTGGATTTCTTTGAACAAAATATACATCCCAGCCAGTGTGTCTCAGTACTTGAGTGTCAACCTATGAACCTCCATGCCCGAATTGTGGGCTTGATCTCCAGTGTGGGGCGTGCAGATGGCAGCCGATCAATGATTCTCTTATCATTGATGTTTCTATCTCTCTCTCCCTCTCCCTTCCTCTCTGAAATCAATTAAAATATATTTTAAAAAGATACAAAAGAACCTGAGTTTACTACAGCCCTCCAATTGACAGTCTATAAAAGCCTTTACAAAAGAGACTTTGAAGACGTTAAAAAAGGAGAAAGAATTGTCTTAGAATGCAGTGATCCTTAGAAGGACAAATTTGGAATAACCCTGTAAATGTATTCCACTGGGGTTTATAGTGAATGCACTGCAAATACAGTTGGGTAAAATCCTTTCAGTGGGTAGAGAAATGCAAAGTTATTAAATAAAATGAAAATTTTCAAATTTTATTCTTGAAAGGAAAACTGATCACTATGCTTTATACTCTTTAGTGGCTAATCATGCTATAGATCATATGTAAATCCCTTAATCGCATAATGAGAGAAGAAAGTGCCACCTTCTGAGAAATACCATGCTTGGAGGAAGGTTCTCCATCCCTCCTCATAGCCTGTGTGGTAATTCTTTTGTTGTCCCTGTCCTTAGGAATGGTTATTAGTTTATTTTCTCTCACCAACTCCATGAGATAAGAGATTGCAATTTATCTCTGTACCCCTGACACATATATCATACTACTGGGCTAATAGTATAAACTATTAACTTTAATGAACAAATATATGGCAAATGATCATACTCCATGTAAGGCATTGTTTAATACATGCTTTTTTCATAATAGGCACCACCCCGTAGAATGGACATAACCTTAAACAGTCACACTCTAAAGTGAGACATCCCACACATTAATTTTATTTGTTTTTAGCATAGACACAGACAATCATAAAGTATTAAGACAAATCTAGATCATCACTCTCAATTAAAAAAAAAAAAGGAATGAAGTTTCTAAACTGCAGTATCCAAAAAAATCCAAGCAACTTCTTATTTCTTATTCATAGTCCCAAACCTTTGACCTACTTTATTTGCAGGGTTATAAAACTACAGTTGGGATTGGTTTGCCTTCTCTATGGTACCTGTCATCACAGCTAAAGAGCATGAGTTTAATCTACAAACAAATGAGGATCTGTTTTCCCATTGTCCCAAACAATAAAGGAGGTTTTACAATGGCAAATGGTTTAATGTGTTCAAACAGTCCCTTGTACATCCATGTTTCACATGCAAGTCTTATTTATCCAGAGCTCCAGCATCAAGATTAATGGGGAGAAAATCTAATTGTTTAGGGTCAAAATAAAGATGCTTTTCAAATGCCAAAGGAAGAGACCAGGGTTATTCTACTTTGATGTTAATACCATGCCTTTTATAGTTTTCCTGTTTGTTTGTTTTCATCTTCCACTGTCAACATGTCACCAGATTTTATAGGCAGCTTAACACAGAGCAGATGTTGATTAAAAGAGTTGTGGTTTGAGTGTGACATTAAAAAAATATCATTCTCTCTTGTCTAAATGCTATAGTCCTAATGGATTTAATTTTTATTAACTGATATATAGAAAACAATAAGCATACATATTATCTTAACTGAACCATGCACAACTCAATAGCTGGACCATGAGTAAGGCAAGTAAGATTCATATTTCAATATTTCCAAAAAGAAAAGAAGAAACAATTTTCTACTTTGTGCAAATAGCATTTGTTTCTTGACCTCTTAGCATTTTCATTAACTGTATAAACATAACTGGTTAAACCATGGTAAAAATAATATGAATGTAATTTTTAAATCATCCTTAACTACACTTGTAACCAGGGAGTCCTGTTCTGATGAATGAGCAACATTGGGAAGCAATAAATATGAAATAAATGTGACAAAGATAAAAGTAGAGTTGGACCTTCAAAAGAAAAAAAACAAAAACAAAAATATCCAATGACTTTATATAGACACCTTCCTGATGAAATTAGTGGCTGTATTTGACACAATTGACCACTCAGGTGCTAGAGGCATTTCCAACTGACTGAGCCAAGAAAATAATGCATTCCTACTTTTGCTGATACAGGCTTGAAAGCTTTGATGAGTAGATGAGATAACATACTTGACCTCAGTGACCCATGACACCAAAGTAAATGATTGAGAAAGGCAAATTTTGCACACTTGGAACCAGACAATGTGTAAGGACCATGGCAAAGTGCCCATGTGATCAATATACTTTCAATGCCTAAACCTAACCCTTATGCCACATACTGTACCTAGAAATGTTCCTTTGAACTCAGATCTGTGGATAGAGCATCAGCCTGCAAATTGAAGGGTCCTGGGTTTGATTCCAGGGGCATGTACCTTGGTTGCAGGCTCCTCCTCAGCCTGGGGCTCGTGCAGGAGGCAACCAATTGATGTGTTTCTTTCACATCAATGTTTCTCTCTGTCTTTCCCTCTCTCTTCCACTCTGTCTAAAAATCAATGGTAAATTATTCTCGGGTGAGGATTTAAAAAAAAAGTGCCTGGAAGTTTTAGCCAGTCGTAACTGAACCTTTATAGATATAGATTTGGTCTTCAATTACCTGAAACTGCACAAAAGAAAAGAAAAAGTGAGGTACGACCTGTTCGGCATGGCTCAGTGGTTGAGCATTGACCCATGAACCATGAACCAGGAGGTCAAGGTTCAATTCCGGGTCAGGGCACATGCCCGGGTTGCTGGTTCCATCCCCAGTAGGAAGCATGCAGAAGGCAGAGGATCGATGATTCTCTCTCATCATTGTTGTTTCTATCTTTTTCTCCCTTTTCATTTTTCTCTGAAATCACTAAAAAATATATCTTTTAAAAAAGTGAGGTACCTAAGTAGAAAGTTTGTGGACATTGGCAAGTTAGAGGAGAATCCATCTTTCTGAGGGAGAATCTATCTTCCTAAGGAAAATGCTGGCCCAAGGATCCTTTGTGAAGATGTCTTTATAGCATTTGGTGTAGACTTCAGATGATGATTCATGGAGCCCTAGAAAATGCAGCAGGGACTGCTTTGCATGTAAATGTATAATGTTTAGGGGAAAGTACCATTAGTATCATCAGAAATCCCCAAAGAGTACATGATGACCCCAAGATGGTTAGAAACTACAGAAATTAAAACAGACCCAATATTTGCAGAAGTATCCCAGAAGAAAACACTTCATCACCCAGTATTTACATTGTGTTTCAAAGGTTTGCTGGCTTTTTCATAATTCAAGTAACTGATGAGACATTCAAAAAATAAAAGGGAAATTACAGTATTTTAAATATTATAGATCTGTACTAAGGTAAGTGTAGCAACTTGATTTTTTTTTAAACAACTAAAATATTACCTAGGAAATATTTTGTAGTAGTGTGAACCAATTTGGGGCAAATATTAAATTCTCTAAAATGTTGCCGTAAACTGAATACTTTTGCCCCTCCCCCCACAGTAAGATGTTTAAACCTAATCCCCTATATGATGGTATTTGGAAGTGGGCTGTTTGGGAGGTGATTCGGCCATGAGGGTGAAGACCTCCTGAATAAGATTGGAGCCTGTGTGAAAGGAACCCAGAGAACTCTCTTGCCCCTTCCACTACATGAGACACAGAAGGCAGCTATTTATGATCCAGAAAGTAGGCTCTTGCCAGACACCAAATCTGCCAGTCCCTTCATCCTGGACTTCCCGGCCCACAGAACCATAAGAAAAAAGTTTCTGCTGTTTATATGCTATCCAGTCTGCAATATTCTTGTTAGGAAAGCCCCAAAAGACTAAGATATATGTGGGGTTTTTTTTCATTTATCATTACCAACCAATTTTCTTCGCATAAATGCAGGACTCTCTATGAGCATAATAAATAGTCACATACGTGGTAATATTTAAGAGGCATCAAATATCTCTTCTGCCACAACCAATCTGTCACATTTCCACCAGGATTCCATTTACGCTTTAGTATTCCTCCTGAACTAGGCAGTATTTTCCACAGTTGGTTTTTAGAAATACAAATCTACAGAAATTCATTTAAGACAAAGAAGTTTCCTGTCAAGTATGTTTAAGAAACTCCATTTGAAGATTCCCGGTGTGCATGCCTATATGAAAGGACCTGACAAGTCCTGTAGACATAAATATTTTACTAAATTTAACCCATCGTTTCTAAATCTATTCAAACCACTTATTTGTTTATTTTTATTTAGAGGAATGCCTAATACCATTTATGAAATGATGCAAAAAGAAACAGAAAGATCCTGATAAAATGTAAACATGTTGTCTGGGAGAGTGGCACTAACTGACATCGAAAGTCTTCACTTTGTCAATAGGTTCTTGGAATGGTGGGGAAACGTGTATAACGAAACCACAGTTTTATCACAAGCTGATGGATATAAACAAGAGTTTGATTCCTACAGCATCTCATCAACGTTACCGTGAAATGACCCTGAACAAAAGGACTTATTGGAGAAACTGCTGTAGCTATGAACACTTTTAAAAGCCACTGTGTAACACAGTGAGAGAAAGTGACCCTGAGACAAAATAAGCCAGTCCTTGGTTGATGTTAATCATGATTCCTCCTCACAGCAGCCTGGGATAAGGCGTGTGGCAGTGATTCACACGTGTAGAAGGGCAGAGAATCACCATGTGGATATATGAACCATGCAGCTCCCCGGGCCCAACTCTACACACCCTGATCCAGAAGCACAGTGGTGGTGCTGGGAATCTCGCATTTTCAGGAAGCATACCAGTGACTTAGAAGCAGGTGGTGGGTGGACAAACCTGTATGTAGGGTGAAGTGGAGAAAAAAGGGAACAATGGAGAAGAAACAGCAAGAGCTGAAAGCAGCTGCCTTATTTTTTCTACCATTCAGAAAGTTCACATAAAACTTTTGCTGGGCCCAGGGAAGCTAATTGGGGTCCTTGCCATTGTCTGTCCAAGTCCTACTGGGCTGCTTCACACTGTTAATTCCAGCCTCAGTCATGGGTAATCATTTCCAAGATGATACAGAAACTCTTACGTGAGCCAATTTATTGTTTCCAATATTTTCATTTAAGCACTTTGATCAATACCCAACAACTCAATTAAAGCATACAAATGCCTCCCCAGGGAAGCCCACTAAATATCCCCCCCAACTTCTTTTTTAAAGCTTATTTAATTTTTTAAGAAAACACAACTTTCTAAAATGTGTGTATCCTTCTGATTCTGGTTTTAGAAGGGAAATGAAATTTGTCACACTGCCATACATCATTTCCCTCGCAGTACAATGTCCCATCTGTGTGTCAAGTACAAAAGAAAAGCATTTTGTGAAAAATTGCTAAAGAAGTAATGATTTTTGTCCTCAACTCTTTGTTTTGCCTTTCAATAAAGAAGGCGACATGTGCCACAAATGATGTATTATTGTTTAGGTACAACCCCAGTAACACAGTGCATAAGCAAAACCATGTTTCACAGCAGAGAAACTATAGTTTACTGCCCCTATGGCCCTGATGAGAATATAATGTTCTACAGTTTATAAATGCTTTGAGGTCAATACATATTTGCTTCAGCTTGTTCATCCAATGAGCAGGGGATCCAAAAATATATCAAGCTTTTAGACAGCTCCCTGGAAGCTGGACTGAGGCAGGAGTGATGGAAACCTTCCATGGAAACAAACCCCTTTGTCAGCCGGAGATGAGATAATTAGATCCAGGTAATACATTGGAGCCCCAACAGGGAGCCGCCAAGCAAACATGTCATCTTTATGGACCTTTCTTGCCCTGCACAGCAACTGTGGCCTAAGACAGTAAAGCATAGAGGGATTCACTGATGTCCAGCAATGCCCCACTGTCCCTCAGTCGCCCTTATTATCAGGAGACTTTTCCTCCTTTGGAGCAAACCAAAAAGGCAGAACAACAGGACAGCCTCTCTTTAATTACTTTTCTTCAGTCCTCCACCAATATTTTGTTTTCTTTTTCTTTACAACATGCCTTTAGTAATATACCACTTAGAGTCACCTGAGATTCTATGTATATAGATTTTTAAAAATCCTCTATCTCTTATTTAAAATGGCTCTCATGTTGGGAATGCTTGTAACCTGCAGACAGAAATGGTCACTTGTTGCAACTCTTTGAATTGAGTATAAAAGACCATTTTTTCCTTCCACAATGATTTCAATTGGATAGTTATCAGCACGGTACCAAACTAGGGATACAGAAATAAAAATGAGCACACTCAAGTTGGGGAAGATTTTACAATAATATTTTGTAAGTAATAAATGTATTATGTTTGTAAGAAGCACAATGAAAGAAGAGTACAGGTGCTTTCCAAGAGAGAAATAGGGACTGTTTGAGAAATCAGGGACTGCTTTCCTGAGAAAATGATGTTAGACTAAAACCTAAAGGTAAAGTAAGACTTAGGAGAAGGAGGATGAATGAAAGAATGATAGCCTTTGGAATGAGGGCACTTATCTTAACAGAGGTAAATTCATGTTTAAAAGGCAGAGAAGTAGGAAGAGCTAGCACCAGTATCACCACCACCATCATCATCACCACCAGTATCACTAGCGGCATTATCAATATTAAAATTGTGATAAAGCTACTAAAAGTCATCTCTAAAGCTTAATATTCTCTTGAAAGAGAGGTATTATGGTCCCAATTAAAAATAGGAATAATTTTCATTTTTTATGTTTTAACTTGCATAGGTTAACTTGGTGATGAGTGGCAGATTGTATATTTTAACCAATTAAGTCTGATTTCAAAATTTGTGAGCTCATAATATTAATATACATTTTGAGTACAACAGGTTTCTAATACTACTTTAAGTGAATATTATTGCATTTTAAATCTCAAATGCCAACCAATGTTGCATATTTAAGACATTTATTTAACTTCTTCATTACTATTATTTGATTTGAAAGTTTTCTGTAAACTTTTTCAAATGCCAAATATAAGGAGTTTGACATCACTAAATAAATGTGAATACATATGTGTTGGATATTGTGAGTTGTAAAACTTAAAAAAATATAAACAAGATTGTGTAAAAATATAAAATGTGTCTTATTAATTGAACACTCAAACACATAATTATACATAGAGGATTTTGAAAATGATATATTACATATGATTCTAAGCAAGACATTATCTGCAATATATAATGGTATTCATTTTTTTAATTGGATGAGACACCTGGAAAGGAAACTGACTCACTTATGACCATTTCAGTTTGAAGATTTATGACAATTTACTAAGCACTTACCATGTCCTAGGCTGAGTTATACAGTGGGGCTGAAAAGATTACTAGAATGAGGTCCCTGACCTTGAAAAGTTTATCATCTATCATAGAGACAGAATGAATTAAGACACCTTCTTTAAGATGTGATGTTAGGATACAATTTGCAGCATGCTATGGAAACAGAAAGAGTGGACATGAGAATTTAACCAGAAGAGGAGGAAAATTTCATCCAAGCCAAATCTAGCTTGAGTATGAATGCAAGAAAGTTCATAGAGCTTAAGGAATGAAAGCAGTCTGATGTATTAAAGCATGAAGAGACACGAAGAGAGAACAATGGCTGCACAGATAACAAAGGCCTGAATAGGGAAGGTTTTAGATACTATGACAAGGTTTTAGATACTTAGACTCAGCAATGGCAGCCACTGGGTAGTTTTCAGCATGGAAGTGGACAGACCATATCTGCTTCTGCAGTAAATGGAAGAGATGGTATAGGGGTGTGAAGCAGAGGTCAGATTTGAAAAGGAGTCATTATGTCCAATTAAGAGTCTGGTGCAGTCACCCAGGCATAGAATAAAAGCAATGAGAATAAAAATGGAGATGAGATGTCACACTGCAGAAATATAAAGAGGTAACGTCAATAGGATTCAATATTTTTTATTTGGATGATTAGGTAGAGGGTGGTACGTAGGAAAAAAAAGAAGCATATTTAAGAGCAAAAGCATCAAGGGTTGGTGGACATTTATATTTTATGAAGTTTGGATGCCTGTAGGACTTCCAAAAATATATCAAGCAGGCAATTTACTGTATAAATATTAGTCAAACATCAGTGGGAGAGCCAAGTTACACACAGAGCTCTTGATTTCCAGTCTATTATTCATCCTAATATAATTTACTATCTGCTAGGGTCACTGAGGTTTCCCTTAAGCTACTTTTTAAGAGCTGGGATTAGAGTGTCATCTAATAAGACAACAGAAATCATATAATGAAATCGTCACTTAGCTCTTACCCATAATGAAGACTGAAAAATAAATAACTCAATGTCTTTTTAGAGTCAGGGCAGAACTTTTGAATAGTCTAGTGTACCAATTAACACTAAAAAATAAATAGATAAATCTACGTATAACCCAGTTATACTCTGTGGATGGTCCCAATCCCTCTGGACGTTTGAAATTGTACATTCCTTTAAAAACAAAATAAAATAGCTGGAGTCACCATCCCATGCACAGTGGGAGAATTAATGTTCTCCCTAAGATTACTATTGGTGACTCAGAGCAATATAGCATAGTGGTTTAAAAGCCAGTTTTCAGGGTCAGATTGTGTTTTAATCCATAATATGCTATTTACAGCTGTGTAATTCTGAGTAAGTTTCTGAAGCTCTGTGTGCCTCAGTTTTCTTATATGTAAAATAGAAACAATATTACCTACCGAATAAGTTATTCAGGGGTTAGAAGAGTGATCTATTCGGAGTGATCAGAAAAATGTCTGGAACACAGTCAACACTCAATGAATGTAACATATGATGCTCTCATGTCACTCACTTCCTTTACCCGTTTCCTCTGAACACTAAGTCTTAGCTCTTAGTAGTGTTCCTGTCTCTTTCACTCGCCTTGAAAACATCTCCATACTCCCCAGCCTCTATCAAAAGCACCTCTCACTTTAAGACCCAGAGTGATTTAGCTTTAATCATTCAGAATGTGTTTGAATTGTAGAAAAGGGAGGCTGCCTCTTCCATTACCATCGATGCCCATAAAGTGGTTTCCCCAGATAAAGGAGGTGTTCTCTACCCCAGGAGGAGGCTGAGCAGTCGATCCCTAGGCCTGTGCTTTGTTTCCCTCCCTGGAGACCAAGCTTGCTGACTCCAGTCCAGGGTTCTTTCTGACACTGGGCACCGCCTTTTCCCTGTGCTTGACAACAGATGCCCATTCTGTAGCTGTTGATACAATCTGTGCATAATCTGAGGTTTCATGAAAATAAATTGATTGAGATGGAAATCTGCGAATTTTGTAAAATTGTGTATTTTTGACAAAAGTCACATTATAAAAAGGACAGAGCGGAGATATGGAATAATTTATAAGGATGGTCCCAAGGGATAGTAAATAAATTACAGAGTAAAGCCTGAGCCAAACTATCTTCTATTAAAGTCTCTTCATTGTTATTCAACTGAATTTCCTCCCTCTCCCAAGTGAAAACTATTTGCACAAAACAAAAATATTAGAAGTAGAATCCTAGGCATTTGGGCAGTGAAAGAAAACCTTGTTAAAACTTGAGAGTAGAGTTGGCTTTAGGCAAAATTGTCAAGATTCTCTTTATCACCTTTCTGCATCTCTCTCAGTTCCTCTTTCTTTTCAAACTTTCCTCTCTCTCAGATGTCTTCATTCTCCCAGTCCAGTATGCCTGTTATTGATTAGTAATTCATTTGGCATTAAGTGCTAGGCACTAGGTACTGGGAACACATATGCATATGTGTTCAGGCCTTCCAAGAGCTTCCATCAACACGTAAAAACCCAGCTACGCTGAAAAATACAAGAAAAAAAATGAAATAAAACAAAATACATATACAGAAAAATATCAATAAAGCTCAGAGAAGCACAGAGGTGTCCGTTGTGGTGTCAGGGTTATTTTCGTTATTCTGTGTTTGTTTAGTTGATTGGTTTTCACTTTTTATTTATTTGTTTTGTTATCTTGGGCTGGAAAATGACCCTCTAAGATGAAAATAATCAATCTCCTTTCTCACTGGCCTTCAGATAACTGAAGAAATACCCTGGGCTTATAATCAGTGGATTTGCCTATCCCAAAGTAAGAAGTTACTATTTTTATATCTTTAAATATTTTCAGCATCTAATGCAAGGAATAGACCTGTGATTCTTCACTCAGCCAATCAAATAGCCTGCCTAGCACACACACACACACAAGAGGCAAACTAAAAGCCGGTAGAATTCCACGAGTATACAAGTTGTTTACTTGCAACAAATTTGATTGATATCTTTATCTAAAAATAATTCATAGCAATTAATTTTAAAAATCACTAACATTTAAAAAATAAACAAGATACATAAAAAAATAAAATCATAAACAATATAATCACTAAACATTATTTATATTTAGATTTAATACATTAAATTAAACTAATAAGAAACTCTGTTCACTTATGAAACCAGAACAGTTTTTTAGATCATGCATATTTATATGAGAACATTATACATTCCACTAAAATACATTAAAACAAGAGAAGTAAAAGAATATAAAATTATTGTATCCTTCTCACTCATATGTCAAGAACCACATGATTTACATTTGTCCCATTTCTGGTGTCTTCAGCTGTAATTATTTGGCTAAGGAGATGTCTGCCAGTTTTCTCTACTGTAAAGTTGCTATTTTTCCTTTGTAATTAACAAATGCTTTGTAAAGCAATATTTTGATATATTTAGAAATGTTTGATATGTAAATATCATGTATCTCATCGGCATCAGCCACTAGTGTTAGCATCCATTTCCTAGTCTGAATCAAGTATTTCTATAATGGTTGTCCTAAATGGTGATTTTCTAATTGCATTATTTCTTCTACATTTATCAGTTGGCATTCACATTTCCAATAGCTTTAATGTACATATATGAAATATATAATGAAAAAATAATAAATGCTGTTAAAATTATGAATGAACATATCTTACCTCTTTAACTGTTATATTTAGAATTGAGAATTATTCATTATTTTGATTAGCAAATTAATTGACTAAAAAATGAGATAATTCAGTCATTTAACTTCTATTACACCAAGTCATCTATTTGAATACCACCTTCTCTTGATTGTTTATGAGATTACTTTCTTTTTATTGTTTAAAGTATTACATGTCTCCTTTTTTCCCCAATTAACCCCCTCACCATTCCCACCACGAGGGCAAGCCCTCACCTCCCCAGTGTCTGTGTCCATTGGTCATGCTGCTAATATGAACAAGTCCTTGGGTTGATCTATAAACCCCCTCCCCTGCCTTCTCCCCGAGGTTGGATGGTCTGTTCAGTGCTACCTTGTCTCTGGCTCCATTTTTGTTCATCAGTTTATGTTGATCATTATATCCCACATATGAGTGAGATCATGTGATATTTATCTTTCTCTGACTGACTTATTTCACTTAGCATAATGCTCTCCAGTTCCATCCATGCTGTTGAAAATGGTAAAAGTTCCTTCGTTTTTATAGCAGTGTAGTAATTCCATTGTGTAGATGTACCACAGTTTTCTAATCCACTCATCTGTTGATGGGCACTTAAGCTGTTTTCAGATCTTAGCTATTGTAAATTGTGCTGCTATGAACATAGGGGTGCATATAACCTTTCTGATTGGTGTTTCTGGTTTCTTAGGGTATAGTCCTTGAAGTGAGATTACTGGGTCAAATGGAAGTTCCATTTTTTGAGGAAACTCCATACTGTTCTCCACAGTGGCTACACCGGTCTGCATTCCCACCAGCAGTACACGAGGGTTCCTTTTCCACCACATCCTCGCCAACACTTGTCATTTGTTGACTTGTTGATGATAGCCATTCTGACAGGTGTGAGATGGTACCTCATTGTTGTTTTTATTTGCATCTCCCCAATGATTAGTGACTTTGAGCATGTTTTCATATGTCTCTTGGCCTTCTGTATGTCCTCTTTCGAAAAGTATCTACTTAGGTCCTTTGCCCATTTTTTGATTGGATTCCTTTGGTTAAGTTGTATGAGTTTCCTGTAAATTTTGAAGATTAAACCCTTATCTGAAATAGCATTGGCAAATACGTTCTGCCATGCAGTGGGCTTTCTTGTTGTTTTGTTGATGGTTCCTTTTGCTGTGCAGAAGCTTTTTATTTTGATGTAGTCCCATTTGTTTAGTTTCCATTGCCCTAGGAGCTGTATGCTTTGCCCTAGATGAAAGGAGAAAAGTCTTTAAGGTGGAAGCAAGAATTTCTAGTTCCAAGGCAAAATATTTATAGCATGACAACAACCAAGGAGTAACTGACAAAAGCAGCAGTAGCATTTGTCTTTAAATTATTTCTTATACTCAGATAGTAGGGCTCGGGTCTAAGTTATTGCAAATGCTGTGTAAGCAACATGACTCCTGAACTCCCAGCTGCTTCTTGCCTGTATTCTGGGAAAGTTCAACCTGCATATGGGAAGTATACTGGGGAAAATATGTTGAGATGTAATGGGAGCTACAGTTTTACAGTGAGACTAGAAAAGTCTTGCTATGCTAGCAAAAGATGTGGCCCTGGTATTAAAGTGCATATTGAGAAAGTGAATACTATCTGGTGCAGTTCTGCATATCTCACTCCTTTAATCAAGCCAGGACAAGTGATGACTAAAATCTGACCACACACTCTTCTAAAATGTCCTATTCTCTCATCATTCTGGTTATCCCATAGAAGAGATCGCAGTGTTTTGTTTCCTTTCACCATATTATTTTTGGTGTTAATGGTATAGATATAATGATAGAAATAGGGTTAGGGATATAAACATTTTAATTGATTGTTCCTTTTAAATGTTTGATATTTGAAGATGGCTTCATAAAGTTCATCAACATAGGTTCATTGTATAGAATGATGAGGTAAAGGGGTAAGAGAGTTCTAGAACATAAAGGGTAAGTTGATGCCATCTAGTGCACCGGTCTTACTTACAAAAATAATAATAATAAGGAAATTGAGGCTCGGAAAATGAGATGTATATAACTCATGGCATGAAATGGAGGTAAGAATTGAGGTGCCCTGCCACCTGCTGCAAGGCTCAAGAACTGCCATCACTATAGCTCATCTGAACCAGGCACAACACACCTCTGGGGCTACATTAAGAAAGCCCAACTTTCTGCAGAGGTGACAAATAAAGTCAGCAATTAGGATTGTCATATAAAATGAAGGATGTCCAGTTATATTTGAATTTCAAATTAAAATAAAAATTTTCAGTAACCTAAATATTTTATGGGACATATTTATGCTTTAAAAATTATTTGTTGTGTATCTGAAACATAAAAAATAAAATGGTTACCAATAATAGATTAATTCAAAAAATTGAAGATCACAGCTTGAAAAAAATACTGTTATCATTAAAAGTTATGTATAGAAAGATGAAACTTTTAAAAATATGTATTTTAATTGATCTCAGAACAGAAGAGAGAGAGAGAGAAAGAGAGAGAGAGACATCAATAATGAGAGAGGACCATTAATCAGCTACATCCTGTATACCCCACACTGGGTATCGAGCCCATAATCAGGCATATGCCCTGACCAGGAATTGAATCATGATCTCCTGGTTCATAGGTCAACAATCAATCATTGATCATCCCACTTACATGTGGAATCTAATGAACAACATAAATTAATTAACAAAACAGGTGCAGAGACATGAAAGCATAGAATAGACTGATGAATATCAGAGGGAAGGGGGAATAGATTAACCAAATAACTTATATGCATATATACAACATCTATGGACACAGATGATAGTGTGGAGAAGGCTTAGGGTGGAGCAGGACTGGGGTGGAGCAGGTCAATGGGAAAGGAAGGGGGAAATCTCTAATATTTTCAAAAATAAAGACAACTAAGAAGAAAGAAAGATGAAACTCAACTAACTCAGATCATTTCAATGGTAAGAGAAAAGTTTATCATAATTATTTGTAATTATTTAAATAAAAATGTTACATCCAAAAAGTGGAAATATTAATTATTTTTAACTTGTTGTTCATGCTTTTAAATTTTCTATAATATACTTTGCTAGTCAGAAAAATTCTTATAAGTGTTTACTTTATGAATTTCATCAAATAAAGAAATGAACTTAATCATGCTATAGGCTTGGAAAAGTAGAATTAGAGCAATTGGAACCTCATTCATTCACAAGTACTAAAACTAAGAAACTTTAATTTTACAGTTATATGATACTCTGAAGTTGTAAAAGTTTAATAGCTACTTTAGAATAGAACATTTTCTCATGCTTGCAGATGATGATGTAAATCTTACTCTGGGGTCTTTTTACTTCTCTGCATATTTCTCATGGCGCCTAATAAATTGGTCACTGCTAAACACAAGTAGTATCTTAATGTTATAACTTTAATACAACTTGATTTAGCAGACTGTTCCTAGGCACATAGGGGATATAAAGATCAGAATTTAAATGATGCTAATTTGTACATGGGACATGTGAGTTGGTTAGAAGTGTTGCCCAAGTATGGATGGGAGAGTCTTCTTTTAAACACTTTCCAGAGCAACATCTAATTTGAATAAATCCAAACTTCTCAGAGAGTAGAATGGGTGGTGTCAGGAAAGAAGGCAAAAGAAAAACAATCCCTCTATCCAAGTAGATAGAGAGTATTTATCTTTAGAAATAGGAAGTTACAAACAAATGCAGAAAAGATCAGCTAACAATTGGCTCACTCTCTACATGGAAGCAGTCAAGTCCTATTCAAATTGTAGAAGCTTTAAATGGCAGAGCTTTCCATTGGTACTTACCCCCTTAAACTTGGCTGATACAAATACCTAAGAATGTATATTAAAATGATGTATGTCCAAGCTCCCAGTGGATTTAGAGAATCAAGATTATTTGTAAATTAAAACCATACTTACTCTATCAAACAGAGAGAGGCTCAAGGTTGGCCTGATCAGGTTCTTGGTTTAGGTTTTACAGGGCTGAATCTAAGGTTATTCTGCCAGACAAATAAGAAGTAAAATCCAGAAGGCAGGCCAGTAAAAGACTGCCAGGTGGGGAAGAGGTGTGGGGGATGAGGGGAGAGAACCAAACAGTGAGAGGAGGCAAAAGTCAGATGCCAAACCTAGAAGTCAGCAGTAGGAGGTAAAGTCCCAAAGTGAGGTCAGAACCAATCGATGAGGGAATGAAATGACACGTGTGTAGTTCAGAAATGGGTTTAATTTGCTTGCAGTTCCAGGGCTAGCAGGGGCCTTCATCATCTAGGATAAGTCACATTTTTCCTCTGGTCTCAGTTTCTTCACTCATAAAAGGACAAAATATTAACTCCCCTCTTTTTAACTCCATAGTTATTTAGAAATCAAATCTCTTAAAAAGTAAAGAGTAAGGAATTTCCTATAAAAGGAATAACGATGATTCTAATTCAAAATATGAATATGACAGTTTATTTTTAATTATTGAACACATTATAAGCTAAAAATCCCTTACCTCCTTACTCCCTGTTCCCCACCCCTTGACTTTCCAGCACCAAAAAGTGACCCCTTTCCTCCTAGACAAAGCCCATCAATCTCGATTTACTGGGGATCATGCCCCTTATTCACTTATTTCTTAATTCAACAGCTCTTTCTCCCTTAATTCATTCTTCTCTTTGACTGTTTCCTCTCTTCTTGCTCCCTTTCCACATATAAAAATGCTTATTACTCTCATCTAAAAAAAGGAAAGAAGGCAAAATAAAAAAGGTTTCTTTTGCTTGCATCTATTATAATCATTCCATTTTTCAGTTTTTTTCAGAAGTACTAGTCAACAATCTTGGTTGTTTCAGCCACTATATTATGGGTTCTGCACTCAACTTACTGAAATGATTATCACTAGAATAAAAACTAATAGTGACAATAATTACAATGATAAAAAAAAGCAATAAATAATACTGTGTGGGAAGTACCATGAAAATATCTCCATAGCAGCTCTAAAAAGTAGGCAAAAAAATGTATTTCTTTTTACAGACGAGGACTTGAGACCTAAAATACTGAGATAAGTTGCGTAAAGACACAGAACTAATCAGTGTTGGAACCGGGACTGGACCTCAGGCCTACCAAATTAGTGTTTCCTCCTAAATTCCATAATATTTACACAGATTCCTACTGTCCATCTTTCTCAGGCACAGCAATCTCAACAAGTCCAAAATCAAATCCATAATCTCCTCTTTAGATCTGTATCCTATGCAAGACACTTCCCATTGCCTATCCCTTTGAAAGGTACTGATATCATTGTAATTAACCTAGTTATTTATAACAGGAAAGGAGCACATGGATTTGTGCACATTGAAAGGAAATTAATTAGAAGGTGGCTGGCGGTGCAGTGCCAGGACTTGAAAGGCATCTGCGGGATAAGCGGGGTCCCTCTAGCAGGTGGGGTCCCTCAGCCCAGCCTGCGGGGATTGGGCCGAAACTGGCAGTCCAACATCCCCTGAGGGGTCCTGGAGTGTGAGAGGGTACTCTGCAAAGTTGCTGTCACTCGGCAGCTCCTGCGTTGAGCATCTGCCCTCTGGTGGTCAGTGCATGTCATATCTACGGGTCAGGTGGTAGCTTAGGCTTTTATATATAGGGATATTTATTTTATATATCTATCTTTATTCCTATTTATCTATCTACCTATCTATCTGTCTATTTATGTATTATATGTAGAATGCTTAAAATCCAGGTTCAGTTTTAAATGCACACTTTCTAGTTCTCAGAAAATCCTTAATCACCCTTGTCCATTAACACCAGGTAGTGGTTCCAACTCAATTATTCTAAGCAACGTGCATGCAGGAAATGAAATGGATCCTCATTAATTAAAAATCCTTTGACAAGGAAGATATAAAGAGTCAATAAAGAAAGATAAGAAAAAAGGAAAGACGTTCTGCTGGCATTACTTTGCAAACCTATCACAATATCTGTATGTAAGAGTCAGGTTTGGAATTGTAATGAAATTTCTTGGAAGATACCCAACTTTTGGAATAAAGGGTCAGGCCAGTTTCAAAATCTCAAATGATTATTTGCCAAAATAAAACAAAAACAAAGCAAGCAAAGTCATTTCCTTCATGGTAGAATAAAATCTTTAGTTTATATGAAATAAATTAAAACAACATCAAAATAAATTTCAACTTTTTTATAGATAAACATGTTTCCCCAATATAGACAGTACAAATATTGGTACCATATCAGTTTTCAAAAGTAAATAATAAACATAATAACACACCCATTTGTCATAATTTGTTTCTTCCAAATATTAACTATACATAGGAATGTCAGGTAAATTATACATAAAAACATGAGGATAAATTGTCGAATGAGTTATAATTGTCAGATAATATATTGAAAGAAATAAAAAAGAAGATACATATTACCATAACAAAATTAAGTTATATATTAAAATGTACTTATTTTTTTGTTTGGCTTCAATTTTCTAAATTCTATATACACATTAACAAAGGCCATCTTTATTGGGGAATGATAACTCTTTTTGTGTATTTTTTTGTATCTGTCGTGAAAATCTTATTTAAAATAAATAAATAAATAAATAAATAAATAAATAAATAAATAAAGATATTACTCATCTCTGTTATAAGAAAAATAACCCCAAAATTTTAAGTGGCTTTTACTTACTATTTCTTAGTCATGTCAAATGTCAGAAGCTGAGCTTCTTGTGGTTCTTCTCCATGCAACTTAAAATTCTGGACTAAAAGAACGCTTCTTATTTGGGACATGTATCCTCATGGCAGAGAGAAAAAGCAAGAGAACTGGCAAAAACATACAATGGCTTACCAAATTTCTACCACACATGCCTTATAACTGCCTGCTCACCATCATTACTAAAGCAAGTTCCATGACCAAGCTCAACTTCTGGAGCCCACAGGAGGCACAGATATCACATGGCAATGAGTGGGTATTGGAAAAACTAAGGATACTGAGTATTAGCACCTGTCAGAGAGTATAACTATTCCATTCTGAGGAAATTTCTAGACTGAGTAAGTGTGATGATCATAAAGGGAACTTTAAAGAAAACATGCATGTATGTATTTTTTAATATAATGTAAAATGTATCTAGCAAGAATAAAAACCTAAAATTTTGGCCCGTTAGCTCACTCAGTTGGTTAGAGCATCATCTCCATATGCCAATGTTGAGGGTTCAATCCCCAGTTAGGGCACATACAAGAAGCAACCAATGGACACTTAAATAAGTGGGCTAACAAATCGATGTTTCTCTCTCTAAAAATTAATAAATTAAAATAAATAAATAAAACAGTACACACTCTTCAAAGGGAATGAAGACCCCTGGCAGTGAGACAGAGCTGGGCGTCCAGGTCTCACAGAAGAAACCCCCAGCACCATCCATGGCAGAGAAAGGCCGCCCTCCCCACTAGAGAAAGCCTCCGTGCTGCCTTTTCCTCCCCGTCGTAAATACGCTCACCAACCTTAAGGAAGGTGCTCAAATGCCACCGTCCAGCCTGACACCTGAAATACATATTGTTCGCTTTGTTAGGAAACACGACCACGCCTGTGTAAGCTGCGAGCCACAGGAGGCCAAAGAAGTCAATGTTTGATTTGAGGAAGGTGTAAGCACTTGTTAAAATGGAAAGTGAGAAACACCTAAATAAACTCACTAATGGTCTTAAGGTTCTCTCATTTACTGCTTATGTGGAAGGTCCATGTCTTCATGCCTGTGCAGCAGGTATAGCTAAGAGATGTGGGCTTAGAATTAAATGATAAAAGAGGCATAATTATAAGCTTGGAAATAATTTAAATAATTTTTAAACTACTTAGAATGTGAAAACTGTGATTTGCAAGTTAGAGCTGGCAGACTCAAGTCAGAGCCTTGAAAAATGTTGCATCAAAGAGTAAAAGAAAAAGAAAAAAAAGGTGAGAGGAATGAAAAGACATATAATTTTTTTTTTCAATCCTGCACTCTTTAAAGGTAAGTTCTGATGCTCAGGAAGTACAAATCTGATGTTGCCCTCTTTGTTTTAGGAGTATCAAGCTGCAATGAGGTTTTTCGAAGCCTTCCATTTCATTCTTATCATAAACTATCTCGTTTTGAAGTGGTTTATACCCTGTCATAAGATTTCACTCTGAAATGAGAACATAAGGTTTAAGAAGAAGAGATATTTTCATAAATGTTTAAAGATAGTCCAGGCCCTGTCCGGTGTGGCTAACTGGTTGTGTGTCATCCTGGTCACCAAAAGGTTGCCCTTTCTTTTTATTTTTTTTAAATTTTTTATTGATTGTAGTTTTATAACTTTATTTGATGATCAGCAGTTAGTTGTCATCCACATTAAGTATTATATATGTTTCCTTTTTCCCCCACTGACCTCTCCCACGCCGTTCCCAACCCCCAGCACCACACCACCTGTTTATAGATTTTTTTCCCAATATTAACAACACACTCTTTCTTTTCTTTTTTTTTAGATTCAATTCTATCCTCTATATTTTTAAAAATTTCTTTATTGATTAAGGTATTTCATATGTTGCCTTATCCCCCCTTTACCCCCCCACCCCCACCCTACTCATGCCCTCACCCCCCTGTTGTCTGTGTCCATTGGTTAGGCTTATATACATGCATACAAGTCCTTTGGTTGATCTCTCCCCCTTAATAAAAGGTTGCCCTTTCATTTTCTGGCCTGGGCACATGCTCAGATTGTGGGCTTGATCACCAGAAGGAAGCATAGGAAAGGCGTTTCTCTCTCCCTTCCCCTTTCTCTAAAATCAATAAAAATATATTTTTTAAAAATCAAAATTTTAAAGATATTCCAGGCTTTTTTAGATACAAATAAATTAGTAACTGAAAGATTGACAACTATGATTGAATTCCTTTGGGAAATCCCATGGTCTCCAGAGAAGCAGGAGAAAGTGTTTGACTTCACATCATTTTATAACAAATGGAAGTTCTGCTTTACACTTTCTTGAGTCCATACAACACCATCCGTTTTCTCCCCAAGACTTGTTCCTCAAAGATTAGCAGGGATCTGTTTAAAACGAAGTTATTTTGGGATTGGCTTTTCTGCCTTGCAGAATAGAATTCTATTAAATTGCTCGATCCTGGCAACTATGTCCAAGAGCAGCTCACAGGCCAATAAAACAAGGTTGGCAGGCCAAAATGAGAGCAAATATTTTTAATTTCAGTTCATGTTATGTCAGGGATAATAAGTGAGCATCAAGATTTTTAGGGATCTGCCCAATAGCAAAGCAAAGCAAAGAATAATAAATATTATTATTAATTAAGAATTGTATATCAAATATAAATATAGTCTGTAGCTAACCTGAACTCCCCAACTGAGCCACATTAGACCTTTACATTCTTGCTCACCCTTAAGAACACAGATGAGCGAATAATGGCAATAAATCCAAGTATTTGATATACTGAGACAACCTCTTACTCTGTCTTTTGGTTATTGTCAGCAAACCTTGAATACATCTTCAGTAAATGCTATACAAAAAAGATAAGAGTGAAGATACATAGGAAATGATCCAGATGTAGTTTCAGCTCCTACGCTGCTATTGTTAGTTGAATGTTCATATGATTTTGTTGGAGTTTCTTTTCCTGGTTTATCTTTTTAAGCCTTGATTTCTTCCCCTATAAAATAGGAGTATTGAACATGATTCTCTCTAAGTATTTTAAGCTCTAAAAATATCAGTTACCATACTTCTAAATGTTATTTCCTTCAGGAATTAGGTATACAGGGGGAACTATCACGTTTTTAGCAACAGAGGCATTGTGAAATTGCATTTCTTCATTTGTAAATTGACCTATTATAAATGAAGTATTGGACATAGATCTATATAATTGCAATCATTAAAAGTTTTTTCTGGGTCCATCTCATTGTGCTCAATAATCCCTTATTTGTTCATAGCTGTATTGCCATAGTATTTTGCACACAGGATGAGCTCAGAATATGTGTTGAATACATAAGACAATAAAGAAATGAATGAACCCAGGCCTTTGGAGAGTATTATCTTTATTTGGCATCTGTAAAAATCAGGAGAGAGAGCTTACACACAGCAATTTAATGAAAAGGATATCTAAGGCCACCAAATTGTACTTTTTGTTAAACTGTCTTGTTTACAGACCCTACTCAGGATAGTTGGCTTAGCATGAACTCCCCAGATACATTTCATCCCAAGACACTCTGACCTTGACATCCCTACTGACCTTGTGTGACACTGGCACCACACACCACATGGCTACCATTGAGGTGATATGAGAAATGAGAAATCCTGGAGGCAAAATCTGTTTGCAGGTGCAAAGGAATGGATCCCTCTTACCTGTCCACAGCAGGATCTCCGTGCTAGTAAAAATACTACTAATGTTTACTGAAAAGTCTACTCTCCTTTTTGAAGGCACCTATTACTGACATCCAGTCATAAACAACACTTCTTATTTTCACTCTGATCAAAAAGTTCAAGAGATAAAATGTTCTTTTCTGTTTGAATGACAATCCACTTTTTATTTCTTGATCAGGAAATATATGAAGGCAACACATTAAGCTCTTGTTGCCTTGTCTCACGTCCACTGTCTTCTGAGTCATACATGTATTTATCATGTCTCAATACATAAAAAAGAGGAAAGAGAAAAAGAAAGAAAAACTAAAAGAGAGAGAAAAAATTCTCTGTTTCAAATAATGAGCATAGCACCTTTTTGCCTCAGGCCTTCATACACAATTTAGCTAGGAAGCCAGGGTAGATCATGATTTAGCTTTTGACATCTCCTGCCTTCAGGCCAGGAGAGACTAATACCGATTTCTGACTCTGAGCACGCCACAGGAAAAAAAGTGAGAGAGAGAGAGGCCTTTTATTGACTAAATGATAAAGAGGTTTGTAATGATAAATAACAGTCATTTTATTGTGGAATTCCCCAGAAAAGATGCATTCTGCAGTATCTGAAGGAGCCTAAAAGCTGAGGTTGGTTCCCTATGGAGTCTAACCTGTTAAACTCCAATTTTTACAGCCGGGGATAGGGGTCACAAATTGCGGGGACCTCTGGCTATTGAAACCGCACACCCACACTAGGTACTTGTGGTTGCAGCCTGCTTCTTGGCTCAAGGAAAATTCCCACAGGCTGCATCCCAGGATGACTGGGGGAGGGTGTGTCTGTCTGTCAGTCTGTTACCTGTCTGTCTGTGGCACCTTCTCCCGGCTGCACACACTCAGGTTCTGAGGCAGTACAGTGCCTCTTTGCTCAGGCTGCTGGAGGAATCACTGCCAGTTTTGATCGATAGTTTAATTGTAAACTTTGGGAACAATAATGGATAATTTAGCTTGAACCGTCCATTATGAGCAGTGTTGTCTAGGAGAAAGCCTTCAAAATTAAACAAGAGTTGGGCCACATTATTGCATTTGTACAACTCACCCAGAGTTAAATAAATTCCCTTTACAAATGCTGTCTTGGCATTCTATGGAGTTCAATAAACATAGGCCCAGGCAGAGAAGGAGGAAGGAAAAGAGCAAACAGACCACATTTAAAACTATTTACCTGCTCATTTCTTATGAAATTTATTATTACAATGATTTTTGAAGTACTCTTTAAATAATAAGAAATCAAAATAAGTGACTGAATTATTTTTTGGGGGAAAATTGTAATGGAAATTGAAGTCAATAAAATTAACAAAAGGCGGATGTAAGTTAACTTAGAAAAAAACCCTAAAATAGCTATAGCATTGGTAACTACCACAGAACAGACTTCTTGGAGAAATGTGTAAGACCATTTGGGCATCACCTATTTCTTCATAAAGAAACTGTATGTTAAAAAATAAGATAGCAAGGGGATCATTTAGTTACATCCAGAGTTTAAAACTAGGAGCCCCAAATCACATGTTTATTCCAGAGACTCGACCATCTATCTCTTTACATGTGGGTGACAGGAGACGACAGGTAGAGGAAGCTCAGCTCCAAAGTTCAGTGGGGATTTATCTCGGTGTCTCATAGGAGCATTTTCCCCAAGGAAATATCTATCAAGAGGTTGAAAATATCTAGTATGCAGAATAGAAGGACTCAATAATATAGGAATAAGGAAAGGGGGCTCTGGAGACACCTGGGTCCAAGTGTCAGCTCCAGAGTCACCAACTGCATGACTCTGGCAAGCAGCTTAGCCTGTCTGTGCCTCAGCTCACCCAGAATGAGAAGAGTACTTAGTGCATGTGGCTATCAGGAGCATTAAATACATTAAAACACGAAAAGCACATAGAACAGTAGAAGGCACATAATAACTGCTGGCTTGAAGAAGAAATATTATTGTTAAACTGATGAGCTGAAAGTTTTCAACAATTTATTTTTAAAAGTCTTCGTATTTTGTCCTGGCCAGATGACTCATACTCTGGTACACCAAAAGGTAGCTAGTTGATTCCAGTCAGGGCACATACCTGGGTTTCAGGTTGGATCCAGGCCCCAGGTTGGGGCACATACAAGAGGCACCAAGTGATGTTTCTCTCTCACATCCATGCCTCTCTCTCTCTCTCTCTCCTATTCCTCTCTCTCTAAAATCAATGAAAAACATATTCTTGGGTGAAGAATGAATGAATGAATGAATGAAGTCTTTGCATTTCTAATCACAAGATTATATCCTTCCTTTTGTGTGGGTGGAGGAGAAATTTTCTTTTGATATATTTCCATGTTTTAACCATACTGATGCTAACCTCTTCTACTGAAGCCAACATTCTAAATTGTCACAAGATAGGAAGTAAGAGTGTTAATGGTTTGTCATGTACCAGACACTCCATGTCATCCTCGTGGTTCAGTAACGTCACATTGACTAGTGTGATTATAAATTACCTTGTAGGTAAGTGCTAAACTTCAGGCTCCACAGGTCCCCAGCTCCTGCATTCTTCCAGCTTAACCAGCCCTGATCCACAGACACCTGTCTTCACACTCAGGGCAGCTTCCAGATCCCTGGATCAATTCCAAAGTGAGGAAGCCATATTTAAGAGGCTTTGGGCACTCTGGTTATGAACAAGAGCCCCAGAAACACGTTGACCTTCCTGGGTTCCAGCTTGACTAGCTGTGTGACCTTGGTCGTGTACTTTACTACTGTGAAGTCCAGTTTCCCCACTTATAAATGAAGGATAATGATACCTACCTGTCAGTATTGTAATAAGTATTCAAAAAGCAATCAGTGAAGTTATAAATAGCAATTGGCTATTGTTATGACTAAAATTATATCTTTAACCAATGAAGTTTTCTTTTAGCCAGACTCTGAGGCAATGTTCTATTACAAGGTTGTGCATTGTTCCTGGGTTCGAATTCACACCCCATTCTTTGTTTCTCCTAATGGGGCTTGTGCCTATGTCCATATTCTAGAGTTCCTATGCTGGCATTATGTCCAGTGTCTTTACTGAGAAAAACAGAGATCTGGCCCACTCTTTGTAGAGTTCACATCACTAGTACCCCGCGAATCTATGTCATAGATAACTAATAATAAGATAAGGGAAACTTCTGTTGTAATTATAGTGCTTGAATAAATAAAGGTGGAGATGGTTAGCTCTCAATGGTCAAAATACACATGGAAAATGAGGCTCCAAGTGTGAAGTGGCACCATAAAATTGAATTATGTTCAGAAGAGGGTCACCAAAATGGGAAAGGTTTTGGAAACCACACTATATAAGGAGCTATTATAAGGAGAAATAAGAGGAAATCTGAGGGCCCAAGTGGGGCGGGGGGGCAGGGGAGAGTTAACAGCTATCTTAAAGGGCTAAGATGGGAACTTAGATAGATGTAACTATAGTCTGAACTAATCAATAGAAAGGAGGTCTCTTCAACACTGAGAGAATGAGCATCAGTAAAAATGTCTGCCCCAGAACTAAGAGACAGTACCTTTCCTGGAGATTGCTTGCTGTGCCAGCACATGGGCTGGTGTGGAGACTCTTATTTTAAGGAGAGGTGTGGGATTAGATGACCCCAAATGCCAGAGTAACTCTCAGACTTTATGATCTGATCATGCTTCAGGGAATTAATGCCTTAGAGTGCTTTGCCGAGTCTCGGGAGGTAGTACTATATAATAGATTTGACATCTAAGGGCAAGAAGCGTACAAATATCCCATGCATTTCTCAGAGCCCCAGTGACAGGCTCAGGTACAGACTTTTTTTCCTGGACCATCACAAGGTGAAGTAGGCAAAGTGACAGTAGTGTGCATGGATAATCAAAGAAAGAGTTCCTGACTCTAAAATGTTTCTCTATCCCTGGCAACTGTGCGCACAAAACATTATAATTTCATTAAAATTTGCATAAAAAAATAACCTCACTGTGAAGAGTATGTATGTAGAATAGTATTGTTAATTCTGTAAAATATTTTCAATACTCTCCTAACTTGAGTACTTTTAAGAAAAACCTCCTTTGCTCTATTTGAGAAGATCTTTACTCATATACTTATTTTCTTCATTCTTCAAAGCTCTCTTTCTATGTTATTTAAGGACATGAATCTTCCCCTAGACACGGAGATATCAAATACCTTCCATAGCCAGATTTAATCTTAGACATCCTCTTCTTTTCTTCCCTTTATGCACATTTGATTTAGCTTCACCCACACAGGAACTCAAGATGGACAAGCTATTTTTTGTATTATTATTGACAAATATTTACTTGTTATTGCAATAGACTATGACAATAAGTTATTTGCTATTGAACAAATTTTGACAGTGCCATAAAAAAATTTAACATGAACTGACTTGGGAGTAGATGATCATGCAGTCATTTATCCAAAATAGTACCCCAGGGTGTCTAGATCCTCCTTTCCCAGAATAAAGAACCCTCCAGGGATTCGAGATGAAGGACCATTGCTAACAAGATGTAACCACTCTGTAAGGTTTTTATGAAACATATTGTATTAAAAATGCATGTAAAATCAGAATGTTTGCAAATAGGCCTTTCCATTCCTGATTTTTATGAGACAGCAAATTAAGGTGCTCACTGTAGGAATGTTTGCTAAAAATACTTCTACTTGGCCTCCTTACTTGGGTGACTGACACATACATGAATCTAGTAAATTAAATCCTGTGGTCAAAAGTCTTCAACCTGCCTTCAACCAAACAGTGGCCTGTGAGAATTCTCCAAAGAGCCAGGCAATGTGGTTTTGGGGTTAAATAAATGTCTTGGCTTTCATTTATAAATGCTGTGCTTTTCCTCCTTAAGTTGGGAATCTTGAAAATCTGTTGATGTTTTTGGTTTGTTTTCAATGGTGAGTTAAAATTGCCAACTCTTTTAGGATGAATTGGTTTCATAATTAATTGTGTTTAATTAAGGCAGACAGACATCTTAGACATTTTTTTTCACTTCTTCCTTTTTCTCTGGAACTTTAAATTCTATGAACAGTTCCTCCACAGCTACAAAAACCTTCATATCTGGAGATTTCCCAGAATCAATGTCTGCACAGGTCACAGTGGGATGTGCTCATGGACTCCTTTGTTGCTGTCACTGGGAAATTTGTCCTCATCATGGTCATGGGTATTGCACCTGAGAAAACAAAGCAAGGCTTTTGAAATGTTATGTATAATTTTATACTTTTTGAGAATCATTTCTCCTTCCTGCATTCTTTAAAAAACAAGGCTTTTGATATGTTAATTTTAGTTCCTTTTTAATGGGATTTATTTCTTCTAGAGATAGTTATGCCCAGGTGCCAAATATTTTATTTTCATTTTGCTCAAAACCCAGTATGTGATAAATAATATGCCATCTTTATGGAGACCCATTAGATATTGTAACTTAGAAAAATAAGTTACCAAGATACTGTGGTTCCGTGTGCTATATTTTAAGCCATTTGTTGGCATTTCTCACTTTAGCGGGGCTAGAAGGAATATATTTACACTCAGACACATATACTCTCCCAAAGTATATAATGACATGCCGCATGGAAGTTTGGACAAAGTTTGACGAAGCAAGATTTGTCCATGGCCTTATTCTTTTTCTTTTTATGTATCATTTTATACTTTTTGAGCATCATTTCTCCTTCCTGCATTCTCTTATATCTACCCTTCCCTCCTATTTGGTAATTTTTCCTCTCCTTTTTCTTTTCTTCTTTCCAGACTATTTGGGATTGTCAGGGCACAGCAGGAGTACAGCATGAGCACTGGTGCTCTGAGTCCATATATCCTTCTGAATCCTACTGATCAATATGCCAACTGTCAGGGCAAGTTCCTTCTCAAACCCTGCTGGCTACACTAACTGTTGAGTCCAAGCCCCTCTGCCATGGACTGGATCTTCTTGGATGCTGGGTCTTAGACAGAGAAGCCATGCGAAGTTGTGAATGTATAAGAGTGAGTCTTTATTGTAGGAGCCAGTGGCCATATCAAACAAAACAGTTCTTCAAGCAGTCCATAAAACAGGCAGCTGCACACCAGCTGGTGAACAAAAGACATCTTTCCCATAAAAGCAGGATTAGCCTCTGTACCCACAGCTATTATCTGAGCAGCCACATGCTGCCCCTACACTCACTGTCTCAGATAGAGGCAACACCTGAGCTCTCTGCTCTCTCCAGCCTTTTCTGCACTCCTCTCACAGCAACAGCAGCATCAGCACACTGGCTGGTCAGTACCATGTATTATACCACTTAGACAAAAGAGGCCTCGTGCCAACAGTAACATCAGATTTTTGGGTTATAGAAGGACACAATGTACCGTGTGTCCTTGCACCTGTGTATGGCATCTTAGCCTTGAACATTCTGATTAAGATTCCCATGTTCAGAGTGGCCTTGGCCATCTGGTGTACTATCAACAAGGCGCTATGCTCTAATTGGCCTTGGCTGTCTGGCAACTCTGGCATGGTTCCTGCAGGGATATATCAAGAAAGCTATAAGTTCTCTCTCCAGAAAATGCACCTATTCCAAAATCCTGTGGGCTTGGTAATTTCTCTATTACTTTTTTTTCTTGTTTCCAGAAAACTTGGAATATTTCAAGAAAGCTGTAGGTTCCCTCCTCAGGAAATGCATATACCCACAAATCCTGTTGACAACTTTGGGATGCTTACAAACACCTGTACCAGAGACATCTTGATGGCCTAAGAATCTATATTCTCAACAGAAAGATTAAAATTTGCTATGAAATACCCTTCTAAAAGTTAGTTTCAAAATTTAATTACTGCTTAAAGGAGCATCACAGAGATTACATGAGTAACACCCGAGGGTTTCCCAGGAGCCCTAATATATATATCAGAGTATTCAGTTCCAAAAATGTCCTTGGTTCTAATGGATTGATTTTTGAGTTGATAAAGCATGAGATAGGAGCTAATATAACTTAAAAGATTAATTTCATTTCATTTATTGAATGGTTACTGTGTGCTAAGTTGTTGAGAAATGTGGATAATGTGGCTTTGTTTTCTTAGAAACCTTTATTTTTTTCAAATATATTTTTATTAATTTTAGAAAGAGAGGGAGAGAGAGATAGAAATATCAATGATGAGAGAGAATTGTTGATTGGCTGGCCCTACTGGTGTTTGAGCCTGCAACCTGGGCATGTGCCACAACCAGGAATCCAACTGTGACCTCCTGGTTCATGGGTCTAGGATTAAACACTGAGCTACACTAGCCAGGCTCATAGGGGCCTTAATCTAAGTGGTGCTTGATGAGTAAATAGGTAATTCTTGCTGCCTGTTGGAAGGTCTTTGATAGGGATGCGTTGGGAACACCGGTTCAGAGATGTCTCACTATGTGTGAAGTATCAGTAAAAGTTAGCCTGGAACTCTATATTGAATGTTTGTGTCCCCCCGAATGTCATGTTAAATCCTAAGGCCCAATGTGATGGTATTAGGAGGTAGAGCCATTAGGAGGTAATTAGATCATAAAGGTGGAGCCCATAAGGTTGAGAGCTCTCTCACCCCTTCTGCTGTGTGAGAACAGTAGGAAGATGGTTATCTTCAACTGGAAGCTCTCACCAGGCACAAAATATACCAGCACCTTTATCTTGGACGTCTAAGCCTTCTAAACAGGCGCACACTGGGGGAGGAATGTCCTCCAGGGAGGGGGGAAAATGTGCCCATACATGGTGGTATGAAACAACATGGTGACTCAAACAGCCACGAGTAAATCGAATTACCAGAGCACCAAGTTTGAAGGAAATAGAGATGGGAAAACAGAGGAAATATGTTGACAGTATTTTTATTTCATATCAAGAGGCTTGAAAATTTAAAAATATATGGCATGAAGATATTTGTGAGATTTTAGAGGCAAATGGCATATGGAATTTTCACTTTACTTGCATGTCCACGGCCACGTGGCAAATCCAAATAAAGGAGCCCATATTGGAAACAGGCAAATGATGAAGAGACAGATGCAATACAATTACCTCCTGCTAGAAAATGTTTCTTTTGCATCATGATTCATCACAAAGAACTCCGTTCTTTATGTGATAGAAAAGACTTAGAAATACAAAGTTTGTTTCTCTTTCTTCAAAGAGAGAAATCTATTTTCCTTTCTTCAGTGTCTGCTAAAATCTTGGTCACAAGTCTGGTATTTTTTTATATATATTTATATGTTTTAAAGCAACTAAACATCCTTGACAGAACACCTTTGATCTGTAATGTCCATAATTTAAATAATGGCTTTCTCCCACACATACAGAGCCCTTTTCTGACAAGTAGCAATTACAGGATTATTCTCTCCTGCGAACATGGATTCTTTGAGCACTGCTCTGGTCTTTCTTTGTTTAATTGATAATTATACTTTTAAGATGCCTTCACTTGCTTTCTGGTAATGGATACTGGGATTTAATTTTTTTCTTCTTTTTCAAAGGTTTAATATAAAAATTTGTGCCATTCTGGGAATCCTGACCAGGAAGCAATTTATCTTCTAAAGTCCATCCTGTTGTTCAATAAGATGAATCTTCTAAGTTGACTAAATCTGAAAATGAGAGAAAAAGGCGGGGAAGGAGGAAGGGGAGGAGGAGGACGACTGGACACAAAAATACAAGATTTTAATAGAAAATGTAGGGCAAAGAATTGTGCCCAGTAACCATTCCAGGTAATAGACTACCAACAGCAGGGGCATTTTGAAGATATGAGGACTGGTTACAGCTTTCATTTACCTACATTCCTCAGAAAAGACACATTGGCTTCAGGCCCATGGCCAGCTTCCTTCCCTGATACTCTGCTCATGGGGACACAGTAGGATGCTGGTTATTCTTCTATGAACATCCTTCTTGAGTGCCCCAGAGGGCCCCTCAAATCTTTTCAACTTACCTCTAGCCAAGACCTGAAGCATCCTCTTTTGTTTTATTTTGTTTTTGGCTTTTGATTTTGAATTGATTATAGATTTAACAAAGTTGCAAAATAATATAAAGAGGTCCCATATACACTTACCCAGTTTTTGCCAATAGTAACAACTCACATAAGCATAGTGCTGTATTCAAACCAGGAAACTAACATCAATGTGTGTGTTCTATGTCATTCTATTACATGTGAAGATTCCTATAACCTCCATGCAATCCAGAGACAGAACTATTCTATTACCATGAAGATGCTACAGCTTTATAGTAATACCCAGTGCCACTTCCCAATATCCCTACACCTTGACAACCATTAATCAGCATTTCTATAATTTCATCATTTTAAAAATACTATATAATGTTATATAAATGGGAGCCTACATTTATATAACCTGCTATAATTACCTCTTTCATTTCAGCATAATGCCTTTGAGAACCACCCAAGCTGTTGTTAAGTTACTACTAATTCTTTATTTTTTCATATAAATATAATTTATTTTTTAGAGCAATTTCAGGTTCAGAGCAAAATTGAGCAGAAAGTATATCCTCTGCTCCCCACATAAGCAAAACTTTCCCTACTATCAGTATAAAAGTGATACATTTGTTACAATCAATGAAGCTACATTGACATCATTATTACCCAAAGTCCAAAGTTGATATCAGGGTTCACGCTTGGTGTTTGTACATTCTATGGATTTGGACAAATGAGTAATGAACTGTATCCCCCATTTTTGAATCATATAGAATAGTTTGTACTGCCCTAAAAGCCCTATGTACTTTGCCAATTCATCCTTCCCTCCCCTTAATCCCTGACAACCACTGATCTTTTTTATTGTCTCCATCGTTTTGCCTTCTCCAAAATATCCTAGAATTGGAATCATACACTGTGTAGCTTCTTTCACCTTGTAGTAAACATGTAAAGTTCCTACTCATCTTTTCAAGGCTTGCTACCTTATTTTATTTCATGTGGACGTCTTTGTTGCTTCTGAGTTTGACAACTATGAATAAAGCTGCTCTAAACATCTGTGTGTAGGTTTTTGTGTGCACATAAGTTTTCAACTGATTTGAATAAACCCAAGAAGCATAATTTCTAGGTTGTATGGTAAGGATATGTTTAGTTTTGTAAGAAACAGCCAAACTGTCTTTAAAATTGGCTTTGACATTTTGCATTCTCACCAGCAATGAATGAGAGTTCCCGTTGCTCCACATACACACCAGCATTTGATGTTGTCAATCAATGTTCTGGATTCTGGTCATTCTAATGTGTATAGTGGTAACTCATTGTTGTTTTAATTAGAACTCCCCTGACGATGTATGCTGTTGCACAGCTTTTCATATGCTTTTTGCCATCTGTATATCTTCTTTGATGAGGTCTCTGAGATCTTTTGCCCATTTTTAAATTGAGGTGTTGGTTTTCTTATTGTAGAGTTTTAACAATTCTCTGCATATTTCAGATAACAATCCTTTATTAGATATGCCTTTTGCACATATTTTTCCAAGTCTTTGCTTGTCTTTTAATTCTATTGACAATGTGTTTCACAGAACAGAAGTTTTTAATTTTAATGAGGTCCAGCTTATCAATTATTTCTTTTATGAGTACTCTTAGTGTTGTATCTAAAAAGTCTGAAACATGTCCAAGGTAATTTAGATTTTCTCATATGTTATCTTCTTGGATTTATATAGCTTTGGATTTTATATTTAAATCTATAATCCATTTTGGGTTAAATTTTGGAAACAATGTAAGGTCTGTATCTAAATGTATATTTTTGCACATGGATGTACTGTTGTTCCTGTACCATTTGTTTAAAAAAAGGCTATTTTTATTCATTTTATTGCCATTGCTCCTTTGTAAAGATCATTTGGCTATATTTATGTGGGTCTATGTCAGGACTCACTATTCCATTCCATTGATCTATTTGACTATTCTTTGATCAATACCACACTGTTTTAATCACTGTAGCTTTATAGTAAGTATTGAAGTTGGGTAGTGTCCATCCTTCAACTTTGTTTATCTCCTTCAATATTGTGTTGGCTAGTCTCTTTCTTGCCTTTCCATACACAGTTGACCCTTGAACAACAGGGGTACAATCTGCCTGCACATTAGAAAATCTATGCATAACTTAAGTCAGCCCTCCACATAGATTCCCAACCCTTGAACAAACATGGGTTTGAACTGCACCAGTCAATGGAACTACCCTCTCAACATTTCAGTTCAAGCCCTTGGAGGAGACATATGTTTGTACGTGCCTTATTTCTGATCTTAGCTGGAAAGCTTCTAGTTTCTCACCATTAAGTTTTATGTTAGCTGTAGGGGTTTTTTTTTTTAATAAGCATTACTTATCAAGTTGAAGACCCATCTATTCCTAGTTTGCTGAGAGATTTTTTTTTTTTGTCATGAATGGATATTGGATTTTGTCAAATGCCTTTTCTATATCTATTGATAGGGTCATATGATTTTTCCCTTCAACTTGTTGATATGATAGATTGCATTAATTGATTATCAGATGTTGAACTAGTGTGCATACCTAAGATAAATTCACTTGGTCAAGATGTATAATTCCTTTTATACACTGTTCTATTCTATTTGCTAATATTTTATTGAGGTTTTGCTTCTATTAGTATGTTCATGATAGATATTGGTCTGCAAGTTTTCTTATTATATTTTTCTATTTTTTATATTGGGGTAATACTGGCCTCATAGAATGAATTAGAAAGTGTCCAGAAATTTCAAAAAAAAATCTATTTTTTTAATTAGTGCATGTATGTGTATACTTATTTTTCTATACCCTGTATACAAAACACCTAAAATTTGTAAGACTATACAATATAATAAACCAATTTTCTTACCAATTTATCCAGTGCATGTCAACATTCTCTGCATATTTATTTTTCTATCACTAAGAGGTCTACCTATAATAGATTCCCTCTCTCATTTAATACCTCTTCACTGGTTTCTCCCATGTAGGTGTAAACCAGGAGAGCAGGACACTATATCCCCTAATTGTCAGATAAGATGGAGAATATTCTTGTTCCATTAAATTAGATTTGTGCTACAGCTACTAGAATGTAACTTGAAACAATTAAGCAAGAGGCTGATAAATCCTGAAAGTGAAAGAATGTTGGGGAAGAGAATAAAGAAAGAAATGAAAAGCACAATTGAAGAAATAATATTCAGGTGTGAGTTTAAGAACAGCAACTAGATCTGTGATTGCATTTAAAGCTTGTAAGGCAAGTTTGCTGGATTAAAAATAATACAACTCAGAGTTTTCAAAATATACATTGACTAGGAATGAATTCAATTGTGGTTGGGAAAAATAGAGAAAATAAAAAAAATACTGACTCACTTATAAATTAAAATAATAATTAAAATATTCAGAGATAAAATATCAAAAATGTACAAAAACATATTATAAAATTATTATGTTTAAAGGTACATTTGTGTTTAAAGAAACATTTTACATGTTTCTATTTTCAATTTAACAACCTAAAAGAACAAACTCCTATAAGAAGTTCTTTAATCTGAGCAATGATTTGTATGAAAACCTAATATAATCTGATTCCCTTTTTCTTTTTCTCTGTGTTTTTTTTTTTTTATATATGTTTTTATTGATTTCAGAGAGAGGAAGAGAGAAGAGGGTGAGAAACATCAATGATGAGAGTGAATCATCAAATAGCTGCTTCCTGCACACCCCCTCCTGGGAACTGAGCCCACAACCCTTGTATATTTCTTGACCAGGAATTGAACTAAGACCTCTTGATTCATGGGTCAATACTCAATCACTGAGCCAAGCTTGCTGGGTTGGTTTCTTATCATATACTTTTTAAAATGCAAATCTTTTTAACAGTCAAACTTGAATAAGAAACCACAAAACCACAAGTGTAAGGACACTTTAATCCAACAGATACTGTTTCTGCAAGTTATAAAAAATGACAAAAACACTGTGGTTTGTTTGTTTTCTTGTTATTTCAAGAGCAACGAAGGTGACGACTACACTGTTCTGGTTCCCCTACCCAGGGATCACTGTGTCAGGTCTGTGTGTCTGCATTCAACAGATCTTTGAGGAACAAAATTCTGAATAACATTTGAACAATTTTAGGATGTCTAATAGGAGAAGGGAAACAATGGAAATGTAAGAGCCATTTCCAAATATCTGGAGCATTATCAGGTGTAACAGACATTAGGTTTATTTATTGAGACCCTTGGAGGGCAGAATGAAAACCAAACAGGTAAAAATTGCAGATAGATAGTATTAGTAACTCCTTGTAAAGGAAAACTGTCTAAAATTTATTTTGCCTGAAAATATGTCTGGCTTTCAAGAGAGAGGGTACATTTCTCATCACTAGAAATATAAAATGACCTCTTATTATGAACGTTATAGAGAGTACTCATTCATCTGGTAAGATTGTACTACTAAATAATCTTGTTGTTTCCTACCAAATCCAAGGCCCTATATGTGTAAAATGGTTATGTAAAGTATTTTATATATTTTAAATAATTTTAAATTATTCTTTTATTTAAAAAACCCTCAGTCCATTATTTTGTAGATTGCTGAATAAAGAAAGCTTTTGCAGTATATGAAATTCTCCTAACTTTTCTATTTTGAACCTCAGTACTTTATGTAATTTGTACATAATATGATAGATAGTCTTATTTAGTTATATTTTATATGGAATTATTCAGTCTAATAAACTAAATGAAGCAATAAAAAATCAATATTATAATTTCCATTTCACATGGCTTTATGTTACAATTTTGTTGTTGAAGTACATACAAGACCTAAAATAAATGAGCTTATGCCCATTTTGAAATAAAAACTTTAACTATATTTTCTAAATTAAGATTTTCATTGTTAATAACTGAATTAATTTATGCAGAATTTCAGGAAGGTTCATAGAAAGTTATTATTTTGTGAGGACTATATCCTATTTTCACTTAAATCTTTTTATTTATTTTGTTTTTAAATGGTCACATACTGGTTCCATGTTTTCACTATTTCTGTCTCTGGAAAAAGAGATGTCAGAAAACACAAACAACTAGAGCTGATATAGAAAAAATAAGAATAAGGGTGGGAGGAAAGACCACTTCCAAGTCATTATTCCAGCCTTTTTGTTTTCTATTTCCTCATTTGTTGAAGGTGAATGAGAATGAGACACTGAACTGCCCTATCAGGGATCAGTATTGTCCAAACAATTGAAATAATATGAAATGATCAGAGCCAAGACTTAAAGAAAGCCAAATAAGGAATATAGATTGTAGCAGATACCTAATGAATCAGCAATGTACTGTGTATCAAAACTAGTTACCACATGTAGTACATATAAAGTAGTAGAAAATAAATCAGCTTACAAAGAAGGTAAGATAACTAGGAGAACAGTCCCCAATTATGCAAGATATGGGGACTTCTAAAACTGCAATTCTTAGCTACAGTCTTGATATAAATATTTAAAGTAGTAAAAAAGGGAGAGGAGCTATACCTAAACTTAATGGGCATTGTGTGTCACCAAAGCTCATCTTACCTATATAACCCATCTATGGGGCTATCTACGCTGCAATGATGATAATGATAAAGAAGGTGAAAATGACAAATGAAAAAACAGATTATTTTAATAACCTAAATGTGCTCATAAAGGTGTGCCTCTCATTTGAGCACTTTTCTTATTGGTATCATGGAAAAAATAAAAATGCATCCATAATACACTTATCTGAAAAATATAATTAAAAATTTAGGCCAAGAATCCATTTCTAATAACTCTTGTGTGAGAATATGAAGATTTTTTATGTCTTCAGGCTTTGAAGGGTACTTTGCACCAACCAATGCTTACTAAGCAACCTAAAGATATCTACTTCCTCTGTTCTCCATACCACATCCAGAGATAACATTCTCAAACTTAGACCTAATTAAGCTCTTCCAGTTCAACCCTTCAAAGTCCTCTCAGTATAATGGTCAGTCAGACTCTCCACCTCTCACCACTCTCCCTTTTATACTCTACTAGAAGCCCAGTGCACAGATTCATGCACCAGTGGGGTCCCTTGGCCTGACCTGTGGGGATCAGTGGACCTCCGTACTGCCGCAGCCCAGCCTTACCCACCAGCTTGTCAGGCTCCAGCCCGCTGTCCATGATGATCCCGCATAGCATGAAGTAGTGTGTGTGAAGCGGCGGGCGGCCGGGGAGGAGCCCGGGCCAGGCACTGCACCACTCTCGCTCATCCCGGCCCCTGCTGCACCTGCTGCTACCGCCGCTTGGTAGGCTGGCTGCCATTCTGCTGTGGTCTCTGCACCTTTCCTAGGGTGATACTGGCATGCTCATGACCGTGCAGCCACTCATCATCACAGCTTCGCTCCTCGTGCGGCGTTAGAGAAGCAGCCGTGGGCTCACGCCCAGTCAGTCCCAATGCCGGGATTGGGAGCCATGAGCCTGGCACCCATTGGTCAGCTGAGCGGCACTCCCGCTGCTGTGGGAGCTCACTGACCACCAGGGGGCAGCTCTTGCATTGAGCATCTGCCCCCTGGTGGTCAGTGTGCATCATAGCTACCAGTTGAGTGGTCAAATGGTTGATGGTCACTTAGGCTTTTATATATATATACATATATATATATATATATATATATGTATATATATATATATATATATATATATATATATATATATATATATATTACTGGCCCGGTGCACGAAATTCATGCACATTAAAAGGGAATAAATTAGAGGAAACATTTTAATATTTCTATTTGCCCTTTCTCTATAATAGAAGTGTCAGAGATGAAAGAAAATTAGTAAAATGTATATAAAAATCTTCCTCCTGTCAGAGTCTGGGGTACGCCGCGGGATCCAGAGTCAAGTCCCCGCCTACCAGCCTGCACCTCAAAATTGCCTGAGACCCAGACCCGGCTGGCCCCACCCCCATTGGGCAAGATCCAGACCCAGCTGGCCCCACCCCCGTCAAGCCCTACTGGGCAGGGGGTGCAGCCTCAGGTCTCCTGTAAAGCCCTGCCGCCGGGCGAGGGGTGCAGCCTCATGTGCCCTAGTGCACCCTCAGGTCCTCCGGCCCAGTGCTTGGCGGAGGGCGCGGCCTCAGGTCCCCCAGCCCAGTGCTGGGCAAAGGGTGCGGCCTGAGGTCCCCTGGCACGGGGCAGGGGGCATGGCCTGAGGTCCCCTGTCAAGCCCCACCAGGCAGGGGGGGGCAGCCTCAGTTCCCCCGCCCTGGCCCAGCGCCAGGCAGCCTCAGGTCCCTGCTGATTGCTCGTTATGCCTGGTTATGGGAACCTCACCTCCGCTGTGGGCACAGCCATCTTGTGTTACGAGAACCCTGCCTCCACTGTGGGCGCAGCCATCTTGTGATAGGGTGAAAGAGTGAGGGTCAATTTGCATATCACTTCTTTATTATATAGGATAGATTATTCATGTTCTAAATTTCTCTTACCTTATGTTTCCTAGAACATATTCTCTCACCTTTACACTTTTGCAAAACCAGTTCCCTCAGTATAAGACATTTCACTTCCTTTGGACTAATTCTTGTCTTTTAAGTGTCTGTTTAAATGTCCCTTTTCAGGACTTCTTGATACTCTCAACTGGTATAGACAGGCCTGACATGCACTCCTAAAGTAGCCTGAAAGGAACCTACAAAGGCACCTAACATTTTATTATTTGATCCATATATTTGTTGAAAAAAAAGTAAGTTATCTGATAAATGGAATGCCTTATCTCCAGTGCTTACCACAGTGCTTACTACAAAATTGGAATACAAATATATATATATATTTGTTGAAAGATGAATAAGTGAATTGAGTAGAAAAATAGAAAATATAAGTGTGGAAACAAATGAGTTGGTTACACAGCTGAGTGTATTTCGTCACCCATATGTAACACATTATCCTCCTTCCTAAGAATTTAGCCGCAAGAATAGTCCTTCTTGCAAAAAAAAACAGAAATGATGCCTCTTCTAAATCAAACAATTAATTATTGGCAGAGATGGGATAAGGACATGTCTCCAGACACTTTCTGCCCCTCTCACCAAACTGAGATTCATTTTAGTCATGCTGTCACAGACAAAGACACCATCCCCTGGATTAACCCTCCAAAAAAGGAGGGGAAAAGATAAATGGATCAATGTAGAAGCAAGATGTAAATGTAGAGGCTTTAGTTTCACTAACTCATTTAGGGAGGAAAAGTATTGCACAAATAATCCGTGGCTATGAAATGATCCTGGTGTTGACGGGAACTGAGAAAAGGACTCAATTTTCCCAGAGGGATTTCCAGATTAATCTATCAGTACATCCTTTCTCCAATGGAATTGGAAGCCTCAAAAGAAATAGACATGCCCCAAACCTGATTTTTAATATCTTGATAGCTTATCAGATTTCTGGCATCATCATGTTTTTATAATTGAGCTAAATAGGCTTGCTTACACATTATAACTACATTCTATGTTCAGAACACTATGTTCTCAATTTAACAGGACTAACTGGTGTGAAAGGAAAGAGCACTCTGGTGAGCATAAAACAAACCATACACTGCCCTCTGGTCTTGCTCTGATGATCTTATCTGCCCGCTCAGATTATCCACTCCATAGGACTTGGGGCTCTCATTCATTTTTGCAGCTGGTTACCTTTATGGTATAATCTGAGATCAAATATAGGGGGGAAGAAGAAATAAAAGAACGGTACTTAAAATATAATAGCCCCACTAGGAGACATGCAATACTTAAAGCTTGAATCTTGAAGTGGTGAGAGAAGGAGAGTTTGATTGGCCTTAAACCAATAGCCATGCAAAATGCTACTATGGTCTGAGCCATCAATCAAACACATGGCTGCGACTATTATTTATGTACCCAAAAAAGCTCCCTGGTGAAAGATAAGAATCTACCCTTTCCTTTTCATATAAACTCAATAGAAAAAGAGTAGTTTTAAAGTTGTAGCAGGAAAAAACAACATTTAAAATACGTTTTCAGAAATTTGTTAAAACTTTAAATGTCAGACTAGATTTGTGCCCAGCAATCTGTAGGCAAATGTCTAGGACTTTGGTAGGCTGAAGTTTACCATGAGGACTTAGGCATTGTTGCTTTATCCTGAGAATTTTACTCATAGCTTCTCAGAAATTTGTAGCATTGGACACTTAACCCATTGCAACCTTAATACTTAATTCAAGTATTCTGGATGGCAGCAGATAGATGTTTCATGAGCTTGTTTGTTCCTCTCACTTAAAGCTGTTGCAACATGTTATGAGCATTGAGCTTGGGAAATCTGGATGACCAAAGTTGACTAGATTACTCTGACCCAGGCAATCATGTCTTTTTGGCATCTAGTAACAGTTCTCTGAGAAATTGACTTAGCTAAACCAATATTGTTTTTCAAATGCCTATTAATCCTTAAAAGAGCTTCATTCTTAACTTATACCATACACAAAAATAAACTTAAAATGGATAATGGACTTAAACATAAGACAGGAAACCATAAAAATACTAGAGGAATCCACAGGCAGCAAAATCTGACATATGCCAAAAGAACTTCTTCACTGGTACTGCCCTAGGGCAATGGAAGCTAAAGAGAAAATAAACAAATGGGACTACATCAAAATAAAAAGCTTTAGCACAGTAAAAGAAACCATCAACAAAACAACAAGAAAGTCCACTGTATGGGAGAACATATTTGCCAATGTTATCACTGATAAAGGTTTAATCTCCAACATTTACAGGGAACTCATACAACTTAGTAAAAGGAAGATAAATGATCCAATAAAAAAATGGGCAACGGACCTAAATAGATACTGTTCGAAAGAAGACAGAAGGAAGGCCAAGAGACATATGAAAACATGCCCAAAGTCACTAATCATCGGAGAGATGCAAATCAAAACGACCGTGAGGTACCATCTCACACCTGTCAGAATAGCTATCATCAACAAATCAACAAACGACAAGTGCTGGCGAGGATGGGGAGAAAAAGGAACCCTTGTGCACTGCTGGTGGGAATGCAGACTGGTGCAGCCACTGTGGAGAACAGTATGAAGTTTCCTCAAAAAACTAAAAATGGAACTCCCATTTGACCCAGTAATCCCACTTCTAGGAATATATCCCAAGAAACTAGAAACACCAATCAGAAAGGATATATGCACCCCTATGTTCATAGCAGCACAATTCACCATAGCTAAGATTTGGAAACAGCCTAAATGCCCATCAGCAGATGAGTGGATTAGAAAACTATGTTACAGCCAAAACCAGTTTGGCTCAGCGGATAGAGCGTCAGCCTTCGGTCTGAAAGGTCTCAGGTTCGATTCCGGTCACGTACCTTGGTTGCAGGCACATCCCCAGTGGGAGTTGTGCAGGAGGCAGCTGATCGATGTTTCTCTCTCATCAATGTTTCTAACTCTCTATCCCTCTCCCTTCCTCTCTGTAAAAATCAATAAAAAATATATTTAAAAAAACCAACCTTGGTACATTTACACAATGGAATAGTACACTGCTATAAAAAAGAAGGAATTCTTGTCATTTGCAGCAGCATGGATGGAACTGGAGAGCATTGTGCTAAGTGAAATAAACCAGGCAATGAAAGAAAAATACCACATGATCTCACTCATTTATGGAAAATAAAGAACATTATAACCTGATGAGCAAAAAGATAGATACAGAGGCAGTAAAGCATTGAACAGACTGTCAAATTACAGTGGGAAGGCTGGGGAGTTTTGGAGAGGGGTGAAAGAGACCAACCGAAGGACTTGTATGCACGCATATATGCACAACTAATGGTCGCAAGACACTGGGGGGGGGGGCGGGCGGCATGGGATGAGTGCATGTGACGGGGGATGGGGGAGGCTGGGTGAAGGTCAATGGGGGCAAAACAAGGAGGTATATGTACTACTATTTGTAATACTTTAAACAATAAAATAAAAAGATAAAAAAGAGCTTCATTCTTGAAAATGCACTATAAAAACCAATAACTTATGGTGTCCCTCCATAGAGCATTACAAATTTTCAAATGGTCCTTGTTGGTGCCAAACATAGCCACTCATTTTACACCAGAATTTATTTAAACATAATAATTTGAGGATTTTTCACCACTTTCACAATGAAGAAAATTTCCTGTTTTATTTCAACTTTATTTTGATCTTTTGCTCTTTAATTATTGCTAAGATAACAAAATAAATATTTAGTAAAAAAGATAAAAGGGGGCGGGGGAGAAACCATTCTAGGTCTATGTTTCCTACCTTATCGGTGCCAACTATTTTTGAGAACTTAATATGGTGATCAGAAATAACTGAGTAGAGGAATTAAAAGGTTTACCAGTGAATCAAAGAAAAGAAACATAGACATATTTTATAGTGAGCCATTTTCCTCTCAGGAAAGATGAGAGAAGATAGTTTGTAATAAATGTTCATTTCACACACACGTTAAAAAATTTCATTGGTATCTATCACCCAGAGAGAAAATTTGAGTTTTCTCCTTTCAGCAATTAAGATTATCTGAGAAAATAAATATTAAATTTAGTCTTAAAGCTCTCTCCACATGTAATGGGATTTACTCTCACACATTGAACTGGCACTAACCAAGAGAATTATCTTGATTTCAGTAGGTGACACAGTGAAATTGGACAGAGTTCAAAATATCAAAATAGTATATGTTGTGTTTGTTGAACTTGTTTTGGAAGAAGATTATGTCTTCCTCTTGAGAGGAAGTATTATGAATCTATGAAGTTGAAAATGTAGTCTTGTAGTCTCTGGATGCCAAGTGTTATTATGAGCTATAATTGGTTAAAATTTTAATTTGAGCAACTTTATTCTGGAATAGAATGTCCTCTAAATCAACCTTCATATTTGACTTCTTAAATAATCAGAAGATGTTTACATTTTAACTCAGGTGGTGAAAAATAACTGGAAATATCACTGCTATTTCCTAACTTACGCCCCATGACCATCTCTCTGCACCTTGGACTCCACTCCCTGAGGCCTTGCTCAGGATGGGGCTGCTGTGGTCACGGGAAATGCCCAGGGAAAACTCAGGATCAGCCACTGATCTAGCACTTGGTATATTTTTCTCTCACTCATGGGAGAACATTAGAAAAACCTGAACTCTATCACTCCCTTCCCATCACTCTGTCCTCCCTAGGAGTTGAAGCTGGCCTTCCGTGGGGATCTTCATAAGCACACGGGGAACATGAGGAGGGGCCCGAGGCACTCAGAGGTTTGCAGATAAAATGTTAACAGGGAAAAGTGAGATTTCCAAAGATGGGCTTCATGTCAACTTCGTCTTTAGGGTTGTTTTTGTGTTCTCCAAAAAAAGGAGAAAATTTTCCTTTCCCATCTTATTCTTTGTGGCACTTTTATTTGGAACTAAAGAACAAACCAAAAAAAAAAAAAAACGCACAATAATTTGTATTACCCTTAGGAGTTTTCTGAGTGCTTTCACACATATCTTTAAATTGAATCTAAGGATGGATAATTTTTTTTTTCCATTTTAAAAATCTTAATTCCATTTACCAGCTGTGAGACATGGAGCAAATTAATTAACCTCTCTGTGTCTCACATTTCTCTAAATAAAATTATAGTACTTACCTTAGAGAACTGTAAGTATTAAAAAATGCATAAAGCACCAATAACCATGGCTGACACATTGAAAGAGAGCATGGTTAATGGTATTACTATTATTAACAAATGAAGTTTATGAAACATGATTTAGTGAGAACCTTGTTCTCATGACACCAAACTTCTCTCCACTACCTCAGACTGCCTGTGGAATGCTTCCTAGATCTGCCAGATCGTTTCAGTGGACTAACTTCAAATTTAGCCATCTTTATAACATTATCTTCCGAGACCATGGGTTTGATTCCCAAACAACTTTGAAAATATAAATCATTAAAATCAGAAACTGCTCTCTGCACTGTCATACCTGACATGTAACATGGTGTGGGGGCTAAAGGAGAAGTAATAGGGAAACCTTTTATAGCAGAAGCAACCACTGCATTAATACAAACATTTCAGAAAATCACCGCATGAGTGAATCTGATAGCAGGCTTTGCGCATCAGAGGTTCTGACGAACTCTACCAGTTTGTACAAAGTAGTTATAGTTTGATTTCATAAGTGCTTCCCGAGCATTTGGGCAAGTTCACCCCTTAGCTTTGTCCTTGTCCTAATCAAAAGCAGCACAGGTGCATTTAGTCAGAACTCTGGCTAACAATGGACCTTGCAACACTGATTATTATTTTCTTTCCTTGCAATTGTAGATAGATGAATAGGATCTCAGTGATGTTCTGAGGATCTCAATTGTTTACTAGTAATGCAAGTGAATTACAAATTTAATAATTGAGTATTTGCTATAGATTTCACTTTTTTTAAAAGCACAAAAGGTGCTTTAAATTCACCTTTTCCCCCTTTTCTGGTATATACCTTTTCTGGGGTGGAGCAATAGGATACTCTGAAAAGAGCTTGGCCTTTGGAGTTTCTCAGACCTGCATGTGAATCCTATTTCTGCACCTTTGTAGCTGTTGGACTTCCAGAAATTTGCTCTCAGCTTCTCTGAGCCTGTTTTCTAAACTATAAAACAGAGGTGGAAACAGTCCATGTGAGGATTGCTGTGAGCTTTGAATGAGTGGTAACACACCTGGGCTGATGCCTAACTCCTGATAGGCATTTCAGACCTGCTCCTCTCCAGGCCTTTCCTCCTGACACTAGCTGAAGTGCAGCTCCCAAGGCGGTGAGTACAGGAAGGGTATTTGTTGCTCCATCTGTCTAGAGCAGTGCTGTCAGACCACATTCACCTAGAACAAAAACAAAACAACAAAACAGGTATATTTCAGTCCCAGGCTATTTCAGTCCCCCCGATGCCACCTTCAAAGTAAAATCCTTCCTAAGCACCTCAAATGTTTCTCAGATCCTAGAAAAAAAAAATAATCCACTTTCTCCTTCTACCCAGATTAAAACAGTGGCTCTTCCATTTTGGCTGTATGACATTGGGAAAGTTACTTAACCTCTCTATGCCTCCATTGCCTTATCTAATGGAAATAATAGAAAGACCAACCACAGAGTTGTTTAGAGTATTACAAAGTTAATACAGAGAAAGCACATAGAGCATTTCCTACTGCATAATCAGTGCTGATTTACTGGCCATTCTCAATATTCTGCTCCAGCTTCCTACCTGGATTTAGTGTTTGTTTGTTTTTCTGTTTGTTTATTAAAATCTAGTTGGCATACAATATTCTATTAGTTTCAGGTGTACAACCTTTATATTCCTTATGATGAGATCACCACAACAAGAATAGTAACCTCTGTCACCATACAAAGTTATTATAGTAACTAGAGGCCCGGTGCACGAATTCATGCACAGGCGGGATCCCTCGGCCTGGCTGGCGATCTGGGCCAATTGGGGCTGGTCAACCAGGGTGAGGGGCTGTGGGAGGTTGGCCGGCCTAAAGGAGGTTGGCTGTGGGAGCGCACTCACCACCAGGGGGAAGCTCCTGTATTGAGCATCTGCCCCCTAGTGGTCAGTGCATCGTCATAGTGACTGGTTGACCAGTCATTTGGCTGACCAGTCATATCAGTCACTTAGGCTTTTATATATATAGATAACTAGTGTCCTAGTGCATGGATTCATGCACATTGAAAGGAAATTAATTAGAAGAAATATTTTAATATCACTATTCTCCCTTTCTCTATAATTGAAGTGTCAACCAAATTCATGATTGACAATGACAGATGGAAACACAGGCACACAATTGGCACCAGCAAGAGCTTTAGGGCTGAAGAAACTCCAAGGAGGCTAGTCACTAGGGAGAGGAAGCCGGGCGTTGCTACATGACATCATTACCTGGTGCCCACTGTGACTGTTTCTGGGCTGGGCTGGGCTAGGCTGTGGGCCGCATTTTGCACCATGGGGTCTTAGCAGCATTGGCTGAGATTTGGTGGGGTGTCATTCCAAGGTGGTGGCAGGGCCTGTGTAGCACTTGGGGGAAGCCGAGTGTTGGTTTGTCAGTGCCAGGTCCGCAGTGCCTTTTCTTTGTAAATGGCCAGTGCATGTCATGGCAGCTCCTGTGTTGTATGTTTGGCCCCTGGTGGTCAGTGGGCATCATAGCTACCGGTCAGACAGATGGACTCTTAGCCATATATATATATATATATATATATATATATATATATATGTATATATATATATACACACACACACACACACACATATACATATATATGTATAATTACTTTGCCTATGCTATATGCAGATTTTTTCAATAGATGGAGTTATACATATGTTGATATATATGCTATTTGATATGTATGCTATTTTATTGTATTGATAGCAAGCTTCAAACCTTCATATGTCAAATTTTCTGAAGGTGTTAACATCATAGATATTTTACACTTAAAATGTCGAATTTTTTGCTATAAAAAAAAGAGCATTTGTGGGAGGTTTTAATTCATTACTTTATTTTGAAGAAAAGTGCTGCTGAAAGTTATCCTATACTTTGGGAAGCTTATGGTGAACATGCTCCATCTCAAGATACTTGTGAATGCTGGTTTAAATGCTTTAAAAGTGATGATTTCGATGTGAAAGACAAAGAACGTCCAGTTCAACCAAAAAAAAGTTTGAAGACCAACAATTATAAGCATTAATGATGCATGTCAAACTCAAAAACAACTTGCAGAAAGATTCAACATTGCTCAGCAAACAATTTCTGATCATTTACAAGCAATGGGAAAGATTTTAAAGGAAGGAAAATGGGTGCCACATCAACTGAACGAAAGACAAATGGAAAACCGAAAAGTCGTTATTAAATTTTGCTTCAACAGCACAAAAGAAAGTTTTTTTTTTTTGCATTGAATTGTGACTGGTGATGGAAAGTGGATTTATTTTGAGAATCCCAGATGCACAAAATCATGGGTTGATCCAGGTCAACCATCAACATCGAATGCAAGGCCAAATTGCTTCGGAAAAAAGACAATGCTCTATGTTTGGAGGGATCAGGAAGGTGTGGTGTATTATGAGCTTCTAAACCAGGTGAAACCATTAATACTGATCACTACCAACAACAAATAATCCATTTGAACCACGCTTTGATCGTGAAATGACCAGAATGTGCCAAAAGACACAGCGAAGTAATTTTGCTTCATGATGATGCACCATCACACACTTCAAAACCAGTAAAGACACGTTAAAAGATCTTGCCTGAGAAGTATTAACCCACCAGCCATATTCACCAGATCTTGCTCCTTCAGATTACCACTTGTTCTGATCGATGGCACACACATTTTCTGAGCAGCACTTCAAAACGTACAAAGAAGTGGAAAATTGGGTCTCTGAATGGTTTGCCTCAAAACAAGAAAAGTTCTGTTGGGACGGTATCCACAAATTATCTGAAAGATAGGGGAAAATGTGTAGCTAGTGATGGACATTAGTTTGAATAAAGCACTTTTGATGTTTCTCTTGAAATTATCATGTTTTCTTTGGATTACAAAATCCGCATTATTAACTGGTACACTTAGTATGTCCCCATGACTTGTTTTACAAACTGGAGGTTTTTATCTCTTAATGGTTTTTCCTTCGTTTTGATGCTGCTAAAATTTCCCTGCACTTACTTTGTGTAACCAGAAACTCTCCAAAGCAAACCTGACGGTAGCCACTGATGCCTCTAAGTCAGGGATGGGGCCTATAAGTTGAGCTTTCTGCTACCCAGGGACAGCCTGTTGCTACCACATGATCACTCACTCCAAGGCCTTTAACAGCCATGTAGCTGTGTTCCCGCAACATAGAAACATTTATTTCTGAGGTTTCCCTCCCCCCCCACCCCCCCGCCTTTCATAGCTCCCTTCCTAACACTCAGTCATGATCCTGTAGGGTTGGACCAAGGGACGATTTGGATGACAAACCCTCTTATAATCTCAGAATCACCCTTTCTGAACATGAGGCATTTTCCTTGGCTTCAACTTCTGTGTTTTGATTTCTTCCATCCTGAGGGCGAGCTGTGTTAGGAAGACTCTTTATTACCTCCTGCAAATAGAGCTACTTTAGGTTGGCCTCACAAATCTGAGTCCTGGGCCCCCATATACGTGATGTTCCCCTTCTTGTGATGCAAGTCAGTGAAATCCCAAGCAGGAGTCTGGGGCACAACTATCTTTACTAGAAAAATAAAATATCATTTCCAGAAGCAGCCAGTGTACCTACTACTAATATAAAAAAAATGTAGAGGAAGCCATGGTAGATGTTACAGGAAAAGATTGTTTTCTCCCCTTTCCATATGGTCAACTTCAGTCTAATCTCAGAGAAGAGTAACACATGCCTTGTATTGACATCAATAAACAGACAGTCATTGGCATGTGCTAAGTTGTTGCCAAAACAGCAGAGCCCTCACCTAGAAAACTGAGCATGAGCCAATACCAATCTTGCAGGCATCCACAGCTTGTGCCTGGTAAAGGGCAAAGGAAACCATGAGCATCTAAAAGAGAAAAAGACTATCTTCTCCATTACCTTGGAGTTTAGTTTGAAATGCATATTTTTGACGAAATTTCACCATTACAATGCAATTCCCACGAGGGCAAGAAGTTAATCTATTATGTTTACTACATAATTGCCAACATCTAGACTGATTATTTTTGTTTATTTAGAGCTAATGATATTATCATATATGAGGTATATTCCAGGTGTATATAATTTCACTCATATTCATTTATTCTTCTGCATTCAGCAAGTATTTATTTAGAACCTAACAAAAGAACATGGCAGAATAAATGAATTAAGTGAATGAATGAATGAATGAATGAAGTTTTTAAATACTGAATTTAGGAAGTCTCACACATGAATTTATTAATATTTTGAACCAGTTTGGCCTCAAAATTTACGGAGCCTAGAGTGATTTTTGTAAATGCTCATTCAGAGCTAATGATTATTTCAAATATAAAAGGTAAACACTAAAGAAAGTAACAAATGCAGTTAGTAATTGTATTTCAGAGGTCGCATCCAGCAAGATATAGGTCATATGTGTCAGAATCTATACCTAAATATTTAATATCTATTTAATTTCAAATCTTGAAAGATTGTGATGCAAAAATATCAAATGCACAAGTTCTTATAAAAAATCAATGATTACTGCAAGATATTGACAAACCAATGACATTATCTAACTCTCTTGGAACGTGGACATGCGGCACTCTACCTTAACTGGATTTTCATTCTTCAGTTAGTTCTAGCTATGATTGTAAAATATACGTGCATGAATGCTCAGTGGGAATAAAAAAATTTAAGATGTTGTCTTTACTTTATTCATCTTACTAAAAAAAATCTTGTTTTGACAGGTCTTACATTTATGTGGCATGAGTAGAGTTACAACTTGAATATTGCCCAGTGATATCAATGCTGTGTTTTGGTTTCATTTGCGGTTCTATTGCAATCATGGGGTAATGTTAAATTAACCATTTTAAAAAGAAATTATAGCATTTATGTGAGACCTTTTTGTTAAAAACAATGATGAAAATCCTAAATAAGAAAATGAATGCTGAATTGATTATTAAATAATTTTAATTTAAAATATATCTTATACTTAATGTTCTATATTGATTCACTTTTGTCTTTATTCTTCAAATCTGCCCATTTTCATCTAATATAAACCGTTTCAATAGCTGCTTTGGTGATCATATTAAACTAAAGTAAGTTTTAATATGCAGGAATCTTTGCAGCCATACAGTTTTACAGATTTAAATGTGACTTGGGGAAATGTCTTTGTTTTGACTGTGAATCTTTTATATCTACTTGCCCTTCCTCATGAGTGTGTGTATGAGTGTGTGTGTGTGTGTGTGTGTGTGTGTGTGTGTGTTTTAAAAGAAATTGGCTCAGTTAAAAGACACTGAATGAAAGATTTGACATCTACAGAAATCTAAGATAAATACTAAAAGAGGATATCAAGCAAAAGAGTCCCAATTAAGTTTGTTTTGATTTTAGTTACTTAAATAGCTAATCTCACTTTTTTATATCTGTCACATTTTATACCAATCAAAAATCTTCCAAATTATAACTATTATCAATCTAAAAATATTTGTTCCTAACTTTTTATTAACATTGACTCCACTACCTCTATTACCACAATGAAATACTACTTAGCATTCACAAGTGAACATTTGAATGATGTGGCTTTCTAGTTCCTCTTTCTGTTATCTTTTTCCTTCTACTGAGCTCCCCTCCCTCCCCTCCTCTTCCTGCCTCCTCTCACTGCATGTCCCTGTTATTGAGCAAATGACTACACAGTGGAGTAGCTCAGACCACAGAAATGATAGAATGGCCACTATGTTCAGGTTTCCTTCTCAGAAGATTGGAACAATGGCTTAGTCCCTTGTAAGAAACTCTTTTCTAGGTTCCATTGGCCTTGCATAACTGGATACAATTTCAATTCAACTTCAAACACGAGGACCCTCAGGCACACATGGCTCTTTATATTTTGTCTTCTTAGAGATTTTCAAAATGCCTCTCTGTCCTCCATTGGCCAAAGGAAGCTCTTCAGACCCTAGTTTTAAGTCAGAACTGGTTAATTAGGTAAGTAAATATAGAAAAATGAAGAATTGGGTTATTGCTTAAAGGTGACAAAAGGATTTGTTTTAATTAGTCCTCAAATTTAAAAAGAGATTATATATATACACTGAGTGGCCAGATTATTATGATCTCTGAATGCATAATAATCTGGCCACTCAGTGTGTGTGTGTGTGTGTATATATATATATATAGAGGCCCAGTGCATGAATTCATGAGTGGGGTCTGGCCAGCCTGGCCAGGGGAAGGGGGACATGGGTGGTTGGCTGGCCTGTCTGCTGGTCAAACTCCTGGTCGAGGGGACAATTTTCATATTAGCCTTTTATTATATAGGATATACACTGAGTGGCCAGATTATTATGCATTCAGAGATACATAGACGCATTTTCTAAAAATCATAAAGAAAGTTGAATTGTTTTCCAGGAGAGAAGTCTTGCATATTTTTGGAATAAACATATTTAGAGTTCCTAACACACTTTTTTTTTTTCTGAGAATAGACATTCTCTCTAAACTAAACATGTTTTTGTTTGTCTGAGTAAATGAAGTGTAGCTTTATTTCCAAACTATAGAATTTCCTTAAGTTTCCCAGAAATTGGCATATATACAGTAAGGTTCTCATTTCTTCCATACACTCAGGACCGTTCTGTTCAAAAGGTCTGCACTATCTGTTGAAGGAAATAGCGGGACCATGAAGCTGAGTAACATACAATCCTTACCCCTAAGGATCTTGCATAAATAGATGTCAGCAACTCAAATGAGCAAGGGAGAGGCTAGTTGGACAATGAGCTCTTCTGTAGAAGTAGCTCAACCTTTCCACAACTTGTTATTCCATATAAAAACAGGAACAAAACGGTTTCCTGCCCTCTTTCCATAGGGGCTACGGAGATAATGTTCATAACCTTTCAAAGAGTAATTGCTATCATGATTTGTCTTCATTTACTTGAATTAAGTTACATTTTGCCAATGTACTGTCAGTGTGGGATACACACATGAGCACACACTCCTTCTGGGAAGAATTTGCATCACATCCTCCTAGCTGATTAGCTTAAAGGAGCATCATTAGAATACTTGATAGAATGTGTTTGGTATGTGAAATTAATTTACATTTCCCTCCACTGATGCTCTTTTAACATGATTTCATTGTATGAACATGTGTACACATGCATCTCTGCATAGAGCCCTAAATTTAAATTGACTTGCTGGCTAAAGTTAGAGCAAATCCTTTCCTAGCTTCTTTCTATCACTCAATAAATTATTACAGTCTGTGCACAAAACACAAATTACATGCTTTATTAGTGTGTTCTGTGGTAACCTCAAAACCACAAGTGTTTACATGTGCTGCACGCATGCACTTTGGGGCTTTTTAATAGCTGGTTGACAAGAGATTAAAGGCAGAAATATGGCATTTTATTAAAGCAAACATATCAGCATGCCTACCATGATAAAATGATCTAGTTTTCTTCAGACACAAAAGTTTCTGTTGAGTGATACCTTTGAAATTCCTTGAGGGCACCCTATTATTCACTTTCCTCAACACAGAGCAGCTGCAAATGGTCTCCAATTTTCAAAGAGTATTGCCTGGTCATTCTTTACTGTCAAAATGAAGAAGAGCATAAAAGTTAAGTCAATAAAGTAATATAAAATGCTTAATATAAAAATTCAGGAATGAATGATTAACCATTAAAAACTTACAGTAGCTATTTCATCCAGGAAAAAAAAATTAACATTTCCCCTGAAACCTATTAACACTCCTTGTAAACAATATTCTTTTTTGAAATATATGACCTTTCCTAATGCTCTCCACACACATGGCATTTTTCTTATATCCACTTTCCTCTGCTGATATGAAGTTGAATTCCTCAGGAGAGAGTGTTCTGAGCCCCTTCCTCAGTTATACTGGTATGTGGTCTTCTACTAAATATTCCACATGGATGTACTGGTCAGTGTTGAATGCTAACTCTGACAATCTGTTGGTGCCGATTCAACTCCCAAATTATAGACTATGCCAGTGGAAAAACAGGAGACAGAATACACTTCCCATCTTTAAACCCATAGCTTCCCTACTAATCCAAAAAAAAATTGACAAATTAATAATCATGAAAATTAGTATAAATGCCTCTCTTTTCTTGGTCACTGCCATTTCTCACTGATGTCTCTTCATACTTATGAATGTTGCATAGAGGGCTATATGCAGAGAAAAGCCAAAGTAAAAATGTTTCTTTACATTTTTGAGGAAACTGAAAGATCAGGGCCTTAGTTTAGTCTAGGACTTCTTTTCAGGAATAAATCTTTAAAAGGTTAAACTGTTCAGGACCTATCCCAAAGCTAATCCTCACTACCCTGACTTGGCTAAGAAAAATAATACCCTGGGGATAATGTATATGCAGGATGATTTGGTGGCAAAATTGTAAAGTGAAATGACCAGGGTCAGTAAGACTGACTGCCCTTGGAAGCTGCTAAATGTTCTCTATGCAATGGTTCCAGAGTCATCGAGGGAGACCCACCACGTCACTCTGAGAAAACCTTCCCCAGGGTTGTAGCAAGTTGGTTAGCCTGAGAGATGAGTATGATTTGGTCTGGGAATAAATTCACATTGCAGGAATTTTAAAGATTTTTCTAAATATCTCCTTTCACAGAACTCACTTGCTCTAACAGATATTATGAACTGCCCTTTCCCAGAAGTTTTCTGCCAAAATATCCAGGCCATTCCCACTAACAGGGGAGGAAGCATGTTTAAAGGTGTCTTTATTAGGTTATTAAGTATTTATTTTGTGCCTAAGAAGCGATGGCAAAACACCTCAAAGAGAAAAGATGCATGGACAAGAAATAACTAAAAAGTGCACTCATAACAATAATAATGCTCAAATAGATATAGATGGGAAATAATGCTTTCAGTAGATACAGATGAGAAATGTGTCCTATATTTTTTTTGCCTGATGTTGACATTTTAATAAATCCAATTATAGGTTCCCTTCATGAGATCTACAACTTACTGTCCCAGCACTGAGGAACCTGACCTGGCCACCCTTACCCTCTAGTAGTGATTTCCATGACTTCTTCCCGGGGGACAGTGGGGAGGTATTATCTTGTTATATCCTTTTTTTGGAGAGGGGGGTATGGTATCACTTATATGTGGAATTCCTTTTTTTAAATTTAATTTTCCTTCATCATTTATTCCACCCCCATACCCTCTTCCACCTCTACCCACTATCACCACTGTTGTTCATGTCAGAGTCCTTTCTCTCCCTCTCTCTCTCTCTCTCTCTCTCTCTCTCACTCTCTCTCTCTCTCTCTCTCAATATTTTTTTATTAATATATTTTATTGATTTTTTACAGAGAGGAAGAGAGAGGGATAGAGAGTTAGAAACATCGATGAGAGAGAAACATCGATCTGCTGCCTCCTACACACCCCCTCCTGGGGATGTGCCCACAACCAAGGTACATGCCCTTGACCGGAATTGAACCTGGGACCCTTGAGTCCGCAGGCTGACGCTCTATCCACTGAGCCAAACCGGTTTCGACTCTCTCAATATTTTTATTGATTTCAGAGAAGAAGGGAGAGGGAGAGAGAGATCGCAACATCAATGGTGAGACAGAATCATCTATTGGCTGCCTCCTGCACGCCCCCTACTGGGGACTGAGCCCATCACCCGGGCATGTGCCCTTGACTGGAATCAAACCTGGGACTCTTCAGTCCATAGGCCGTAGCTCTATCCACTGAGCCAAACCAGCTAGGGCTCTCTCCCTCTCTCTCTCTCTCTCTTTTTCTTCTTATTTCGCTCAATCTCTCTACCCAACAGCTGTCAGCCTGCTCTCTATGTGATTTCTTCTTTGGTAAGCCATTTTAATGCAATTTTAAAATGATAAACTGTATTTATATAATCACTTTTTATTTCTCACAAATTTGACAAATTGAAACACTGCTTTGCTGATATGCAAAGGAAAGTTCTCCAGATGAAAATGATCCTCAGGATGAAAAGATCTCTTCCAGGATCTGCTTCTGTCCGATGGACACAAGTCACATGCTTCCTGAGATGAGTGCTGAACTACACCACTGATCATCTCTGCACTGGAAAGGCCAAGGTATCCACCCCTCTGCTAATGTGTCTGGCCCTAATGGGAGCTCCCTCACCCAAAGGCATGCCGTTTTCATGGAGGAAGCCTCATTAAATGCCTAATCTGAGGTGCCCAGAGGCCCAGCCATGTTGTTCAAATCAAGGCAGGAGTATTCCTAATAGGTTGTAGTTATTTTGTAAGATTTTGTTTTGTGGATGATGATAGTGGTGTTGCATGTGCGTATGTGTGTATGTGTATGTTTTGGTGACAAACTTTGTGCTACACATATAGAAGAGTAAAACCAATTGCAGCAGTGAGACTGTCTTGAATCTGAATGAAACTTCAAATGTTTCTCTATAAGTCATAAAAATTCTGGTATTTTGCTGCCTAGGGATTTTTCTAAGATTTTTATGGTTTCCCACCTTACGTTTAAGTCCTTTCTCCATTTTGAGTTTATTTTTGTGTATGATGTAAGTTGTGGTCTAGTTTTATTTTTTTGCATGTGTCTGTCTGATTTTCCCAACACCATTTATTGAAGAGACTGTCTTGACTCCATTGTATGGTCTTGCCTCCTTTGTCAAATATTAATTGAGCATAATGACTTGGGTGGATTTCTGGGTTCTCTGTTCTCTTCCATTGGTCTATATGTCTGTTCTTGTGCCAGTACCAGGCAGTTTTGAGAACAGTGGCTTTGTAATACAGCTTGATATCTGGTATTGTGATCCCTCTAACTTTGCTCTTCTTTTTCAGGATTGCTGTAGCTATTCAGGGTCTTTTTTTTATTCCATATAAAATTTTGGAGAGTTTGTTCTAGGTCTGTGAAATATGCCATTGGTATTTTAATGGGGATTGCATTAAATCTATAGATTGCTTTGGGTAGTATGGACATTCTACCAATCCATTAATACGGTATGTTCTTCCACTTGTTTATATCTTCCTCTATCTCTTTTTTCAAAGTGCTATAGACTTCCAAGTACTATGCTGCTGTAAGAAAGAACAATAGCATGGATGGACTGGAGAGCATTATGCTAAGTGAAATAAGCCAGTCAGAGAAAGATAAATATCACATGATCTCACTCATTTGTGGAATATAATGAACAACATAAACTGATGAGCTAAAATAGAACCAGATACGTAGAAGCATCAAACAGACCACTGAGCCTTGGAGGGAAGGCAGGGGAGGATGGAATGGGGTTGGTAAGAGATCAACCAAAGGACTTGTATGCATGCATGTGAGCATGACCAAAGGACACAGACAATAGGGGGACAGGGACCTGTGCTTGGTGGGGGGGGGGGGGGCGTGTAGCTGGGGAGTTGTCAATGGAGAAAAAGAAGACATATGTAATACTTTCAACAATTATTTAAATAAAAACAATTCTGGTAAGATTTTCTCCTACATCTGTAACAGAGTCCCCAAAATGTGTTTGTGTTTTCTTATAATTTACAAACCAAAGAAACATAATTATTCAAAATGTTGCATGGTTAAGTTATAAATTTAGCAAATAATATCAATTTCTTCTTTGGCTTTTCTGATATTCCTTTCCTTCACAGAACATGTTATATGTTTTTATGAACAAACATGTTAGTCATGGTTCTAGATGTTGAAAACACAAAGGCAAATTAAACATAGAGCTGGATCTGAAAGAAATTATAGCCCAATTTGCTAATTATTATAATAAGAATAAGTAAAAGTTCATGTGAGGTAAGTCCCAAGGATTGTTTACTGAGCTCCTGTTTTAAGATACACAGCACAATAAGTAGTTTATATGTTATATAATTTAATCCTCAGAAGTAAGAAGGATGTAGTGAGAAGTGAGAAGGAAAGCTCTTCCAAAGAGGGCCTTTGGAAACTCTACAACAGTTGAAGAGAAGTCTGCAAAAGAGACCAAGAATGAATTGACATGGAAGGAGAACTGAAGGTCATGCAACTCAAAGGTAAGTGGCATTGACCCCAAAAAGGAATATACCTTCCAAGAACTACTCCTTTTACTTATTTTGGCTCAAATTCATAATCAAAGTTTCTCAGCTATTGCTGGTAGAGGCCCCTATGCACTCTGCATTTCAGGAAAAATCCACAGACTAAGCTGCCAGCCTCCTGCACTGTGTTCCTGCTGTGAATCAATCCTTAAAAGAGAGTTTCTGGAATCTATTTCAATTAATGGGCTGAGACCTCCCTGTCCAATAAAAGTTGCACAGCTATATACAGATTTGCAAATTTACCAATCAATCAGAGTGGCTGCATAGTGACCAATCAGAACACATGATTCCAACCAATCAGAACAGTGCAATTGGAACCAATCAAAGGGAGAAAATGTGGATTCCATATTTTCATTTAAATGGGCTAATCAGGGAACCAGGGTAGCCACTTCCTCTATAAAGGAAGTGGGCCTCCTCTTTCTCTAAGGGGAGCACACTTTTGGCTTCCTCTGGGAGCTGTATTTCCCTAGTTTGCAAACTGTTTACCTGAATAAAGCCTATCCTTTTTCTGCACCTCAGACTAGGGACTTTTGTTGGCTTTAGCTTGGTGGCAGTGAACTTCTGTTGGCAAAGTAGGTGATATCAAGGGCTATGCAAAGATCAGAAATTAAAAAGGTAGTAAAGCAATGATTTGAGGAGAAAGAAGCCATGTGTTAATCTTTGAGAAAAGAATGGAATGGAGACATTTGATTAATCATGGCAAGGTAAACAGAGATATTTATCTTTGCTCTCATAAAATTGTATTAAAATGACTATAAAAATTAAAAACACCACAAAATAAAAAAATATTGGGGAAAACATGATAACAAATGAGAAATTTTAAGAATACCAGAAAGTTGAAAAATCAGTAGCTATGTGATAAAGCATTATAAGTATTACTACCCTCCACTCTATTAAGGGTTTCAAGTGGAAGCAAGTTAATTCTTACCAAGCAAATCCAGAATATCTCAAAAATTTGAGGCAGCTGATACATATAAAGACAAGGACAATCTTGGCCCATGTGGCTCAGTTGGTTGGACCAAAGGGTGGCAGGTTTGATTTCCAGTCAGGGCACATACTCAGGTTTCGGTTGGATCCTTGTGGGGGTGCGTGCGGGAGGTAACCAATCGATGTCTCTCTCTCACACATCCATGTTTCTCTCTCTTCTTCTCTCTCTAAAAACAACAACAATAACAACACACACAACAACAACAACAACAACAACCACCATCCATATCCTCAAGTGAGGATTAATGGGGGAAAAAATAAAAACAAAATAAAATAAAGGTAAGGACATAAGATGGGAAGAAGTAAAGGGAGATTGGTTTTTACTAATATAAACAGTAACACACCCCAGGTGCCCTCCTCCATATGATTCCTACATCTCTGCCACCCTACAGGAAATGGAAATGGAAATATTTTAAACTTGAAAAGCTCTGGGCTAACAGACAGCAGGCAGAGTTAAGCATAAGATAAAACACCAAGAAGAGGGAGAATGAATGAGAGTGTTAAACTCTTCTTTCCTTTGTCTAGCACTCAGAACCCTGGCAGCCAAACTAAAATTACACTCTCTCCTCTAGCCACCCTTACCCTAACCTCTCAGGCTAGAGAGTGGATTTGTTTTTCTGGGAAAATATCCCAGTCCAATAGGTAATACCAATACAGACTAGTATTTGGAAGCCTACAACCAATGGGCTGAGTTCCCATACATTCAACAAACTAACCCATTCACTCACCTAGAACTTCCTGTTAGTGTATCACTGTAGCATTTGAAATATGAACAGAGAGCCAGAGATATAAAATATTTTTAAAGTTTCCAACATGAAAGACAACAATAAAGAAACACAGAGAAAATAAGACCATGAAGAAAGAAAGGGAAAACTGGAAAAAACACACCACAACCAATAATAAAAAAATCCTTGGAATTGATGAGCTAGGAAAAAAAAACAACAACCAACTAATAAAGTGAGAGAAGATTTATCAAACAAAGGAGGACCAAATACTATTTTAAAAATATGCATAAGACAATAGCTCCTGGAAATTAATAACTAGCACAAGAGAAGCTAAAAAATAAACTTAAGCACTGGGAAATAAAATGGAAGAACTCTCTTAGAAGGTAGAACAGACATGTATGAAAATTAAAAAATGTATAAGAAAAGAATCAATCTAGGAGTTACAGGACAAGAAAACAACAAACAGACGGAAGAAATTCTTCAAAATATAATTCAAGTAAATTTCTCAGAACTAAAAATAACCCAAAACATCAATTACCAGATTGAAGGGTCTGTGAAACACTCAACAAATGAAAAAGAACACAACTAAAATGCATTATTAAAAATTTTTAGGCCACCAGAGGAAAAAGATCTTGAATGTTCACAGGTGGGTGTCTTCAAAGGAAACCTCAGTATATTAATAGGTATGTGACAGTCCGCTCAGAGAATCTGAAGATAAATTAATTATAAATATACAGGGAAAGTAAGGAGACAATACAAAATAACCCAATTATTAACTTCCAGAGCAGAATAAGAAAGGGTGTAATTGTAGTACTCTACATTACTTAACTGGAAAAATATGCATATAGTCGTAATGGTGTAAACAGTGACTAGGGAATAACACAAAATTTGTGATTGAAATATAGCAGATTGGGAAATAGAAGAAGATGACAGGGGTTGGGAAGCTTCTTTGAAACAATAAATTGCATTCTTCTATTGTAAGAAATCAATAGACAGTCTTTCAAATAAGGAAGTCTAAAAATAGAAGTAATAAGTGTTATTTTGAAAAATAGATTTTAGTTCAAAAAGAATGTCCAAAAGAATTTCTGAAGAGCAGTTCAGGGTGGGATGGAGCCATAAACTGCTGTTTTTATTTTTAAGCCCTTATGGTAGTGGGTATTTAGCCAAATATAAAACATTGAAAACATTGAATAAAGTATATATAAATTCATTGATGTGGTACTATATTTAAGATATTAAGTTATGTTAAGTGAATTACAGAAAAATATAGTTGTATGATCCCAGTTTCCTTGTTAAATTATATATTTAGATATTTACATACATATGTTTTTGCCTTGAAAATGGTTTAGAAGGAACCACATCAAGCTGGGATGGTGACCCAATGGGAGGAATTTTGACTCAACTCAATATAGGTTTGATTACTTGACATTTTTTATTTTTACAATGTTTTTGAATATCGTAAGTATGATTTTTAAATATTTGAAGATTTTAAATAATATTCAATGCATATGAAATTATATGTGAATGTGCATAGGGAAATATATAAAATCATCATCTTTAAAATACTGAGATGCTGTCTCATGGTAAAGTTCACTTAATATTTACTCTGTTTTCACTATTCTCTGTTGTTTTTTCAAAAAGGATAAAACAAAAGTTAGCATACATGAGTATAAGGCAACAATGACTTCAATGTAAGCTATGACATGAGAGTATGTATACATCTAAGTAACTCCTGGAAAGGATGATAAAAAATAAACAGTTGTATTAAGATAGTATGATTATAAATAATATATATTTTTAATCTGCCTATCATTTGCATATGTGACATTTACACAAAGAAAGAAATGGCTTTGCCCTAATAAAACAAATTTAAATAAACAGCAAAAAGATTTGGTGAATGTGGAGAGAAAATAGGGGGGTGGTGAACAGAAGAACGCATGCTTGTTTAATATTGACTATATGCTAAATATATGCTAAGCACTCTGCTAAGTATATGTTGGTGGCAGGGACAGTGGCATACACACAGTTTTTTCTCCAGTGCATTAGCACACTGTCAGATGTTGAATAGACATCTTAGTAAAGTATCCTATTTAAGCGGGTGAGGGGAGGCAGGGGGAGGTGGGGAAAAGATTAACCAAAGAACTTTTGTGTGCATATGCAGCATATCCCATGGACACAAAGAATAGTGCAGTGAAGGCCTGGGGAGGGTGCAAGAGCAGGGAGAAGGGAGTCAATGGGGGGAGGGAGGGGAATTCTGAAATACTTTCAACAACAAAGATAACTTAAAAAATATATATGCAAAAAATAAAATAAAGTAAAAACAAAACAAAAAAATGAATCAATACACCAATGACTTAAGGAATATTTTTTAATTTGGCAAGAAAAGAAAGAAGGAAAATGATGGTGCCGTGATAGTAGTAATGAGTAATAGCAATATTAAGTAATGAGGTTTTGTTTGATTTTCAAGATAATGAAAGCTGATTAGATTAAAGAGAGAAGGGATTCCATAGATGGTTGAGATGCAATTGTAGATGAAGTCCTGAAAGCACTTAAGAGATGAGACGCAGAGCAAAAGTGAAGAGACAAGTGATATAGCCAGTTGCCCAATATAAGGACAGTTACATGTGAAGGTGATTTTGAAGGTCGTTTGGAGAGTTTACTTTAGATTTTCTCAAGCATCACCAACTGTGCTTGGGAAGTGAGAAAAATATAAAATGAAAAGTTTTTTTTTTTTAAATCTCAAGAATTAATGTTTCACCATTCATGGAATGGCTCTAAAATTTAGCTGCCAAAATAGCCTTAGAAACTGTTAAGAAATGAAAATTCCAAAAACATGGAAATGAGCTTTCACTATCATGTTTGCTAACTATAAGACTGTCTGTTTTAAAAGAGCACATTAGATTGTATTAAATAATTTAGATACTTTGTCATAAATGCAGATTTATTTTATTACAACAAATCAGAAGATAAAGAATCATGAAATTTAAAACATGCTTTTCTTCTTTCATGTGAACTATTAATAAAATTTGATATTCATTTGGGATTCATCTTAAACTCTTTAGAATTTTCATAATCTCATCTGTAAATTAGAACCCCATGAGCTATTAGCTTTTACAGCCATAACTGTGACTATAAATGGACATCATCAAAGGAATCCTTCAATAATCCCAAAATATAATAAGGGCACTTACACCACTTTCAGCTCTCAGGTGAGAAATGTAACCTATAAAGGAATGTAGGCATATGACTTAGACAAGGATATGATTTAGATTAAGGATATGATAACTGTGGGGAGAATGGGAGAGATCAATAAAATCTCTGTGACTGAATATTGAAATTGAATGAAATTGTTATTAATATGCAGTTGACTGGAATATTCTTGAAGATATATATCTGAATCATGCTTTCCCTGAGGTTCTAGTTTTTAGGTGACCTCCCAAATTTAGAACTGAAGATGTGGCCATTGATTAAAGTAATGAATCCCTTTAAATGAATAGATTATATGGGAATAGAGCTAAACTCAATTAAAAATCAAGTAACTGAGATATTGGGCATAGATCATGTGCTTATGCATTTATTTATATTTTTAAAATATTCTGAGTATATTCATCACTACTCCAAATTTTCTGATAATTATAACATTTAATACAAATTTTATATTTTGAATTTCAATTTTTAATGATTGGAGAAACTGGGTTAATGGAAATGGCCAATGGTAGGACATCTCTCCTATAATCTACAAATAATGCAAAGAGGACCACAGAGAAGAATAAAGACTCTACCGATTGTCAAGATCGGAAAGATAGCATGTAAAGCATCAAAAAAATGATGTATTTATTTTTAAAACAGACTAAACATATTATAAGCATGACATCATGATAGAATCTGATTAAGGCTAGGTCAGCATCAAACACTGACATAATAGTTCATGTCACAGGATATAAGACTTTTGAGAACATTTGGAATACTTACCAAGGACATGAACTAACTTTAAAAGTCCCATGGTAAGGTATGTGTGAATAACAATAGGACTTTGTAATTTAGCTGGAAATGTATTTTAACCAGGTAGTAATATTATGGGTCACACTCAAATGCTCTTGCATGCTGAAGTTTAGAGCGATTTAAACTTTTTTCTGTATAGTAGGTACAGATCATAGATTCTATCTTGGACTGGTATATCTCCTGGGTGTTCAGCAGGCATTGCTGCTTTTCTGATAGGGAAAATGAGGTTACAAAATTGCTATACTATCACTTACTCTTAGATGGAACAGGTAACTATCCTTAGAGAAATCATGTTAATGGGCTACAGGTTTTCCAGAATTTAGCTATATGCTTGGGAAAAAAGAGTAGAATGCAAACTTTAGATTTGAAAAACACCCCCTTTCCACTTCCTATCGTGGCAGTGTGGTTTGGCAAGATACTTTTAAATTTTGAAAAGCAGAGCCAGAGAGTACATCTTTTTAAAATAAATGTATTCAACTGAAAGCAATTTATTTTTCTTGTCATTGGTGTTCAATATAGACTTTTTGATAAAGGGACCGCTTAAAGCCAGGTATAGTTTCTTTTTTTTCGGTGATTAAGACAAATTCTTATCTTATGAGAAGATTAGAGTATGTTAAAATCTCAAATAAAATTCAGTCAGTCCATCCCGAATCCTATAAGCCATACAGAACAGAAAAGGAGGAGGGAAAAAAGAAAAATGTTTTTTTGAGCAAGAGAAGTAAAATAAACAGAAACTAATTAAAATGGGGAAAATATAAACATTTACAACTTTCCTGTAAAACTGCTTATTCAAGCTGATTCATTTATTTAATGGAAAAGGAACAAAGACATTGCTTTAGTTATCTATCTAACATAAATATCATTAGCATATCATTAGCACATGGGAAAGTTTACATCTTTACTTGCAAGCAAGTGGCTTGGATGGTATTCATCAGCAATCTGTTTTAAAATTGTGTGCATGTTTGTGTATTTAATATTCCCAAATTTTCTTTCCTGAAATATTCTTCTCCAGTAAAACTATTGAACGTAGAACTCCCATTTACATTGACTTCAGAAGAAAGGCTGCCTCCTTAAATCCCTCATTTAAGGACATACAATGAAATGCCTCGTTAAGAACCTTAATTTAAAGCAGCACACAGTTCTGTATGTCAGAGGTAATGATTACCTTCTTTAATGAGCCTGACTTTTCCCTGTGATGAGTAAGACTCTGCCTTGTTTATAGTAACTCTAAATTTATTTCTGGCTTTCTTCAAGTGCTCTTATTTAAAAAAAAAAATTAACATTATGTCTGTCTTCCCAGGGTCAAATTCTGCCTACTCTATACTCAAACCATGTGCTGTTCAAGCATGGTTTAAAACAATTACCTATATAACCCTGGGACATTCAGGAGACTAAAGGACTCACAATCCATACCCCAGCTTCCAGGCAGAGCTACAGACAAACAATTTCAGGCTGACAAGGGTCTACCCTATGATTTTAAATAATTTCCATGTGAAGTATATATATTTAAAATGTCCCGGCAGATCTAAGCAACAACATTGAAAGGCTCTTGAACAAATTGATTTTCTAAACATCTGTTATAACCTTAAGAATTTAAGATATATTTTTGCAGTCTGAGGATGGCTCAAAGACTGGTGCCCAAACATATGGGAAATTATCTGACAACTTGCTTAAATTATAATCTTTAGTATTTCTTGATTTTCTCAATATAGATATACTAGTGGCCCGGTGCATGAAATTCATGCACATTAAAAGGGCATTAATTAGAGGAAATAATTTAATATTGCTATTTGCCCTTTCTCTATAATAAAAGTGTCAGAGATAAAAGAAAATTAGTAAAATGTATATGAAAACCTTCCTCCTTTCAGAGTCTGGGGCGCACCATGGGACCCAGAGTCAAGTCCCTGCCCACCCACATGTGCCTCAAAATCACGTGAGACCCAGACCTGGCCCCCCCACCCCCACCATTGGGCTAGATCCAGACCCAGCCAGTCCCACCCTTGTCAAGCCCTGCCAGGCAGGGGGTGTAGCCTGAGGTTCCCTGGCCTGGCACCAGGATGGAGGCCATGGCCTGAGGTCCCCCAGCCCAGACCGAGGTGGGGGGCGTACCTTGAGGTCCCCCGTCAAGTTCCGCCAGGCAGGGGGTGCAGCCTCAGGTCCCCCAGCCCAGCACTGGGAGGGGGGCTCAGCCTCTGGTTCCCCATCAAGCCCCACCGACAGGGGGGTGCAGCCTCAAGTCCCCCGTCAAGCCCCACTGGGCAGGGGGGAGCGGCCTGAAGTCCCCTGTCAAGCCCCACCTGGTGGGGGGGCGTGGCCTGAGTTCCCCCAACCCAGCAGTGGGGGTGCACCTTGAGGTCCACCCAACCCAGCAGTGGGGGTGCACCTTGAGGTCCCCTATCAAGCCCCGCTGGGTGGGGGGCATGGCCTGAGGTCCCCTGTCAAGCCCAGCCAGGCAGGGGGCACAGCCTCAGGTCCCCTGGCTCGGTGCAGGGGAAGGGGTTATGGTCTGAGGTCCCCCGGCCTGGTGCCAGGATGGGGGTAGCGGCCTGAAGTCCCCTGTCAAGCCCCACCTGGTGGGAGGCACGGCCTGAGGTCCCCTGGCCTGGCGCTGGGGCAGGGGGAGCAGCCTGAGGTCCCCTAGCCCAGCACCAGGACAGGAAACACACCTTAGGTCCCCCGTCAAGCCCCACCAGGCAGAGGGCGTGGCCTCAGGTCTCCTGAGCTGGCGCCGGTGCAGGGGGCATGGCCTGAGGTCCCCTGTCAAGCCCTGCTGGGTGGAGGATGCGTCCTGAAGTCTCCTATCAAGACCCACGTGAACGGGGGAGGGCATAGGCTCAGGTCCCTGATGATTGCTCGTTAAGGGTCTTTATGGGAACTTGGCCTCAGCTGTGGGTGCAGCCATATTTGTGACAGAATGATGGTCAATTTGCATATTCCCTCTTTATTATATAGGATCTTACCCCGATCTTAGCAGCTAACCCTAGTGTTCTGCCAACTTTTATTTGCAATTCATACAAAGTAACTAAGAATTTTAAAAAAATTGTTTTTAGATTTTAGTTATTGAGTTTAAGTTATCCTATCTAATAAAGAAGGAATGTGCTAATTGACCATCACACCCTCACAAAAGATGGATGCGCCCACAGCCAATAAGGAGGGCATATGCTAATTGACTGCCACACTCTCAAAGATGGCAGCGCCCACAGCCACAAAATGGTGGCGCCCAGTACCCTCAGCCTCACCAGGGTGGCAGGTGCACGGTATGGCCGGCCCGCCCCCAGGCGGGTTCCACCGCCTTATGCGCCTGCCTCAGGAGTCCCCCAGGCCCCTCAGCCCCCCAGCCACCCAGGGCTGGCCCGAGGAGCAGGCAAGCCTCGGATGGTGGCTACCCAGCTGCCCAGGGCCAGCCTGAGGCTCAGGTAACCAGGGCCAGGCCAAGGCTTGCGCTGCCGGCAGTGGCAGCAGCAGAGGTGTGATGGGGGCGTCGCCTTCCCCTGATCGCCGGGTTGCCTCCTGCCCATGAGGGCTCCCGGACTGTGAGAGGGGGCAGGCCAGGCTGAGGGACGCCCCCCTCCAGTGCATGAATTTTCATGCACCGGGCCTCTAGTATAATATAATCCCTTTGGTTTCCAGATAGAAACCAAATAAAAAGATATTACATGATCTCACTTATATGTGGAATCTAACGAACAAAAGAAACTGATGAACAAAAAAAGATGGAGAGACATTGAAGCATGCAACAGACTGAGTTTTTTGGGGGAGGTAGGAAGAGTTTAACCAATGAATTTATATGCATATATGCACAGTCCAGGGACAGACAATAATAGACAATAGGGCAGGACGGGTATGGGGTCCATGGGGGGGAAAAAGAGACATCTGTGATACTTTCAACAATAAAGTTAAATTTAAAAACAGTATAGCACATACAATTATATACAGTACATAATACTTGATAATGATAATAAACAACTATATTGATGAAAAATCCTTAATAATAAAAGACTAATATGCAAATTGTCCCCTTAGGAGTTCATTTGATCTGGAGTTCGACCAGGAGACTGGGAGTTCCACCACTCACTATGACATGTGCTGACCACCAGGGGTCAGCATGGAACATGGCAGGCATTGGTGACACAGTGCTGGCAGTGGGCACTAGTGGAGGTGCTGCTGGCCCCAATGGGCCCCAATGAGAGTAGAACTGTGGCGGGATGGTGGAGCAGATGAGTGGGCGGCACCATGCCAAGGTGGATACAAGCGGAGGCCTGATCGCTCCACCAATCACCCTGCAGATGGTGTCCAGTGGCGGTGGGCGGGGGGGGAGTGGGGCCACTGCTTGGCTCCCAGGTTCTGAGGGAGCCAAGCAGGGAACCTGGACCCAATCAATCCCCTACAGGCAGGATGGTGGAGCAGGTGAGGGGGCGGCTTCAGGCCAAGGCAGGGTGCCAGGAGGGGCTGCATGGCTGCAAGGCTGGGGGTCCGAGCTGGGGCCCGATCTCTGTAGGCCACTCTGAGATACCCCACCCATGCATGAATTCATTCACTGGGCCTCTAGTAAAAAATAAAGTCATATGTATGTAACAGAACTTGAACCCACATATTCAGTATTTGTATCCAAAATGCTCTAGTCCATTAAAATCTGCCCTTTGTTTCAGGGAAAAGAGCGAGACAATTATTATTCTTTCTAGTGTTTTCGCAAGATACATAAAATCAGATCAGGTTCACTTAAAAGAAAAGTTTTATGGTTTTCCAATTTGAAAGTAGGAGTCAGGCCCATTTCGTTTCTTATCTCTTGTACCCTAGTGCCAAATCTGACCCAGAATCACAGTTTGGAGTTGAGAAAACCTGAGAGAGCACATGAATGGTCATGTTATGGAATGTATGGCAATTCCATAAGAAGTCTTTCCTAAAAAACAACACAGAGAAAATCAAGGCACATGCATGCCCACGTCACACAGCAAGTCACAGAGTCCAGAGAGCAATTCTGCCACCAATTTTCAGCACAGCTCTTTTCTGACTCTAAAACAAACTTCTTAGTCTGGGGCTTGACATTTTATTTATCAGTTTATACTTGCAAAGTGAAAATAAAATTGCAAAATTGACAATAATGTGCATTAAAGTGACCCTATCCCCCTAGCTCCTATACTAGATGCAGAAGGTGTCAGCATGGATTTGCTGTAACTCCCTTTGTCCTTTGGTATTATTCTTACAGTCCACCACAAGAAAGTTTTTATGTGAAAAGAATAAGCCAGTCAGAGTAAGGTATCACATGATCTCACTCATATGTGGAATCTAATGAACAACATAAACTGATGAAAAGGGGACATATGTAATAATTTGAAAAATAAAGATTTAAAAAACAAAAATAAACTGATGAACATAATAGATACAGAGACATAGAAGCATGGAACAGACTTAGGATTCTCAGAGGGAAGGTGGGGGTGGGGGTCAAAGATTAACCAGGGGAACTTATTTGCATATATGCACAGCCCATAGAAACTGACAACTGTGTAGTGAAGGCCTGGGAGGGGGGTCAATGGGGAAAGAAAAAGGGGGACATCTTTAATACTTTCAACAATAAAAATAACTTTAAAAAAAGAAAGTTTGTTATTTAAGCCTCATGAATTGATATCATCCTTTTCAATCTTTCCTCAGGTTCTTTCACTTTAGTATTATATCAGTTCTCAAAAGAGCATTGGTCTTTTAGTTGTGCTCTTCTCCTACTAAAGGTGAAAATAAAACATTTTAAAATCTCTTGGTGCTATAGGTTTTGTTTTAAATTTTAGAATTTAATACAGAAATTTGGAATATTCTATCTCAAAAATATCTCATTTTCAAATCTATTTACTTCAGTCTCAAGGTCAAATAGGATGTAAATGAAAACACTAATACAAGGGTTCCTGTTTGCCAGTATAAACCCTGTGCATGGCTAATCTGTATATACAGGGTTGGACAAAGGAAGGTTTACATTTGTGAGTATGTGAAACACAGAGTTTATTCTTGTATTATTATTTATTAACTAGAGGCCCAGTGCACAAAACTTGTGCACTGGGGTTTGTGTCTCTCAGCCCAGCCTGCACCTTCTCCAATCTGGGACCCCTCGGGGGATGTCCAACTGCTGGATCCCTGCGGGATTGGGCCTAAACTGGCAGTTGGACATCCCTCTCACAATCCGGGATTGCTGGCTTCTAACCACTTGCCTGCCTGCCTGATTGCCCCTAACTGCTTCTGCCTGCCAGCCTGATGACCCCCTAATCGCTCCCCTGCCAGCCTGATTGACACCTAACTGCTCCCCTGCCAGCCTGATCACCCCCAACTGCTCTCCCCTGCAAACCTGGTCCCCCCCAACTGCTCTCCCCTGCTGGCCATCTTGTAATGATGTGGGGGTGGCCATCTTGTGATGACATGGGGGTGGCCATCTTTTGATGACATGGAGGCAGCCATCTTGTGAGGGTATGAAGGTCAATTTGCATATTACCTCTTTTTAAAAAAAAGATTTTTGAATATTTTATTGAATTTTTACAGACAGGAAGGGAAAGGGATAAAGAGTTAGATACATCAATGAGAGAGAAACATCGATCAGCTGCCTCTTGCACACCCCCTACTAGGGATGTGCCCACAACCAAGGTACATGCCCTTGACTGGAATCGAACCTGGAACCTTTCAGTCCGCAGGTCGATGCTCTATCTACTGAGCCAAACTGGTCAGGGCCATATTAACTCTTTATTATATAGGACTAGTGGCCTGGTGCATGAAAATTCATGCACTGGAGGGGGCGCTCCTTAGCCCAGCCTCCCCCTCTCACACTCCGGGAGCCCTCATGGGTGGGAAGCAACCTGGTGATCACGGGAAGGTGAAGCCCCCATCACACCTCTGCTGCTGCCACTGCCAGCAGTGCAAGCCTCAGCCAGCCCTGGTTACCTGAGCCTCAGATTGGCCCTGGGCGGCTGGGCAGCCGCCATCCGAGGCTTGCCTGTACCTCGGGCCAGCCCTGGGTGGATGGGGGGCTGAGGGGACTGGGGGACTCCGGAGGCAGACATGTGAATTTGCCAGACCCACTTGGGGACAGGCCCGGCCGTGCCACGCTCCTGCACCCCCGTGGGGCTGAGGGAACTAGGCACCACCATCTTGTAGCTGTGGGTGCTGCCATATGTGAGGGTAGGGCAGTCAATTAGCATATTCCCTCCTTATTAGATGTGGGCACCATCATCTTTGTGAGGGCATGATGGTCAATTAGCATATTCCCTCTTTATTAGATAGGATGATTGTATTGTTTTCCATATAAATAACTGTAAGTCTACTTTTGTTCCACCCTGTATTTAGAACTTATTGGCAGTGGGTGATGTTGGGTAGTGAGTGGAGGGATTGAGCAAAAAAGAAAAAAAAAAGAGAGAAAACTCATGGACATGGAGAACAGTGTGGTAATTGTGAGGTGGGGGGATGGAGGTGGAAGAGGGCATAGAGGGGATACATGGTGATGGGAAAAATAAATAAAGATAAGAGTTCTAAAAATTAGAATTTTATAAAGCCTCCAAAACTGGCAGCTAAATCTGTAATGTTTGGAGAAATGAGATCACCTTCAAATGCAACTAACATTAGAATTTTTCAATTGTCTGATATTATTGCTTTATAATTTAAGTGTCTCAGCAAGTTAAGTAACAAAATTCACAGAGTAATAAACATTGTGTTGGACCATAATTGGCTGGCTAAAAGACAGGGTTCTTAAATCTTAGAAGTTAGTACCTAATTCAAGAATCATCACCTGACATAAATAGATTTTTGTGGCTTTTTATCATTCAATTCCTAGCCAATGGAATAACAAATGGGATGATATGAAATAACACAGAATTGAATTTAACAGAACTGTATTTGAAACCCAATTTTGTTGCTCTTTCTAAGTCTCAGTTTCCTCATCCATAAATTAGAGATAAATACTGAATGTATACGATTTCTGTGAAGGACAGATAAGGTAATTGATATGAAATGGTCAAACACAGAATTTGGCATGTGGTAGAAACTGTCTGAAAGCCATGGTCCAAGATTCATTTTTAAAAGGAGTGGTAATGTTTATAATCTAAACCAGAGGCCCAGTGCACGGATTCGTACACCGGTGGGATCCCTCGGCCTGGCCTGTGCCTTCTCACAATCCGGGACCCCTCGGGGGATGTCAGATAGCTAGTTTTGGCCTGATCCCCGCAGGCCTGATCCAGACAGGAAGGAGTCCAATCCTGTGTGTTGTCTGTCCCCTAGTAATCAGTGCATGTCATAGTGACTGGTCAACTGGTAGTTCAGTCATTTGGTGGCTTAGGCTTTGATATATATTGACTAGAGGCCCGGTGCACGGATTTGTGCACTGGGGGCGGGGGATCCCTCAGCCCGGCCTGCGGTCTGGAACCCCTTGGGAGATGTCTGCTTGCCAGCTTAGGGACTCCCACCTCTGCAGTCAGACATCCCTCTCGCAGTCTGGGGCTCTTGCAGTCTGGGACTCCCTGCTCCTTACCATACCGCCTGCCTGCAATGGAGGCCAGAGAGGCTTCCGCCACCATCACCGTTGCTATGCTCACCAGCCGTGAGCCCGTCTTCTGGCTGAGCGGCACTCCCCCTGTGGGAGCACACTGACCACCAGGGGGCAGCTCCTGCATTGAGCATATGCCCCCTGGTGGTCAGTGCACATCATAGCAATCAGTCATCCACTGTTTGGTCAATTTGCATATTCAGGTTTTATTATCTTCTATAATAATAAAAGGGTAACATGTTACTTAGACCGGATAGACCAAATGTCTTCCGGACGTCCTTCTGGATAAAGCCATGGTGGCAGGGACCAAGGCAGAGGCGATTAGAGGCAATCAGGAAGGCAGGGGAGCAGTTAGGGGCTGATTAGGCCTGCAGGGGAGAGAAGTTAGGGCAATCAGGCTGTCAGGGGAGAGCAGTTAGGGGCAATCAGGTCATCAGGGGAGAGCAGTTAGGGGCCATCAGGCAGACAGGCAGACGTGGTTAGGGGCAATCAGGCAGCAGGCAGAGGTGGTTAGGGGTGATCAGGCAGGCCAGCAGAGTGGTTAAGGGCAATCAGGCAGGCAGGCAGGCAGGCAGGCAGGTGAGCATTTAGGATCCAGCAGTCCCGGTTGTGAGAGGGATGTCTGACTGCCGGTTTAGGCCTAATCCTGCAGGGTTTGGGTCTAAACCAGCAGTCAGACATCCCTCGAGGGGTCCCAGATTGGAGAGAGTGCAGGCCGGGCTTAGGGACCACCACCCCATTCACGAATTTTGTGCACTGGGCCTCTAGTATAGGATAATTGACATGTGTATGGTAACCTTTGACTTTCCAACAGCGGGATGTTCATAAGTCTGAAAAACAAAGGATCCAACTTCAGAATTTTTTTTTTCTCTATTTGGGTTTGAAAGTAGCAAAGCTAATCTATATAAACCAGCAGAGTTTTTGTGTGATTTTTCAGCCTGTTTATGTGAGATCATATACACTTGAATTGACATAATGTTGGGTTATATATTAAATGTAAATAACTTTGAAATACAAACAACAGCATGTAATTATAATCACTAAGTTGGAATCATTCAACATCAACAAATGCTTAAAATATGCATTACAACATCTAGCTCCAGCTCAGCAGAGCCTTTGCTCAAGGTCACCAAAGGTATAGGGATGGGTGCCAAATAACTTATTAGATAAGCTCAAGCACCTGGCCCTGAGTAAAATAATGGTGGTTATCAGTGCCCAAATGTGGCTTCCTGGTATCTACAACATTTATATTCCTCTAGAGAAACACCAACAATAACATCAACATATAAATACCTCAATATTTGTTAAAACAATAATAATTTTTTAAACTTTAGCCACAGCACTTGACATCTGACAGAGAATATGTCAATATGTAATTACTTTAGAAGTTATTAATCTTTTGGCAACCAGTTATTGAAAAAAACAACAACAGTGAAATCTACCAACTATTAAGATACAATAACAAATTTAATTATAGCTTCCAACATTTGCAGAAAGTGCAGGCTGGCATTATCCCAAATTAATTTGTATATTCAATGAAACTAAATATATTTTCTGGAACTTGATAACTTTAACTTAATCTACACTAATAAAAGAGAAATATGCAAATTGCCTGTACCGCCATGATGCCCACCAGCTAATCAGGAGTGAGTATGCAAATTAACCCAACAAAGGTGGCAGCTTGATTTGCATACTCAGGTGCGGAGCACCTGGGCAGGGCAGGACGCCTGCTATGAGGGGGAGGGCGGGGGGACAGGGCAGGATGCCTGCTATGAGGAGGAGGGCGGGGGGACAGGGCAGGACGCCTGCTATGAGGGGGAGGGCAGGGGGAAGAGGGAGCTACAGGCGTGGCACTTCAGCCGGAGCGGAGAAGACTGAAGGCTCCGGCCAGAGTGAAGACTCCAGCCAGCTGGAGCAAAAATGGAAGGCGGCAGCCAGAGCGAAGCTCTGGGTCCCGGGTGCCAGAGGAAAACCTGTGCCGGCAGCCAGGGGAAGGAAGGCCTATTGCATGAATCTTCATGCAACGGGCCTCTAGTGTTTATATGAAAGGACTAAAAGGCCACTGATGGTCAATACTATTTTGAAAAAGAGAGTGGTGAGGAATTTGACCTATCAGATACAAGATGTTCCAGGAGAAGGAGGAAGAGAAAAGAAGCAGAGGAAGGAAAAAAAAGGCTCATGTAACTGAAAATGTGTGCTTATTTAGGGCTAGGAAAATAGATCAAAGGAACAGAACAAAGAGCCCAGCAATATTTATATGGAATATCTGGTTTAGTATTCATAATCTACATATATAAAAAGCCAGCAACTGGAATGCCATAACGACCAGAACAATCATCGTTATGACACCCAATGTGGCCAGTGAACCTTCTGCAGCCCCTCCCCCTGGCTGGCCAATCACCCACGGCCTCTCCCCATAGCTGACCTGGCCCTGATCAGGCCCTAATCAGGGTGGGCCAGCAGGCCAACCTCCCGCTGTCTCCTCCTCCCAACAGGCATGGCCCTGATCCGCCCCAATTGGGGCCAGGCCGGCCAGACACCACCCATGCATGAATTCATACACTGGGCCTCTAGTATAAAAATAAAATCTACAGAAAAGGTTCAAAAGAAACATTTAACCCTCTCTAGTTGTAAGTGAAATAAAAATTAAAAATACCTTTCCACACTAATCAGACTGACCAATATTAAAAGTTGTTTTAAAGTGTTAAAAAGTATACGGAGAAATAGTAGAAATCTAGTAGAGTTGCAGAAGGGTATAACCCACATGGTGGAGGAGGTCATCAAGAGGATGTGACCTCTGGTTGACTCTTAAGCTCAACCTGGGCCATAGGAGGCTCCTCATTTCTCCCCTGTCCTTAGAATGTACTTTCCACCTACAGTTCTGCATTAAGAGCCATTCCAAGGATACAGCCTTGAGAGAGCAATATGTTGTTCAGAACATCTGGACTAAATACGTAACTAAGCCTTGTTAAAACCTCTATATAAACTCTTAAGATTCCGGTGGGTGGGTGCAGATATCTATTTGTCTTATAGTTGATCCAACTTACAAGCCTTGCATGTAAATTTTCTTATTTTTTTTGAAACTGCCACCTACCAAACTAGAGCCTCTATCTTCCATCTCTTCTTGCTCTCCTTATGTAGGGACTAGTTTCAAATTTCACCTTGGAAACTCCCAAGATTTCAAACCAACACTAGGACCAAGGCTTCCCTAATGCTAGAACCACATCCAAGCACTAGGGAAGCCTTGGATGTGGATATAAGAAAACATACCTAAGAATATTTATTGCATTATTAGCTATAATTAGAGAGTAAATGGGGCAATGAGATTGCCTGGGCTATAATCCTGATAGCAATACTTACTAGCTCTATGAATTTAGGCAAGTTACCAATGTCTTTGTGCTGTAGTTTCCTCATGTCTAAAACAATTTCATAGTGTTTTTTGAGGAATAGGTCTCCCACATATAATTTTTTATTCTTTTTAAATAGTATACTTTTTAACTAGCTTTGTTATTTATCCATACCAGTTTATCCACACAACATGACAGAAAAAATATTTATACATCATAACTTCATCATTTCGTGCTCCACTGGGTCTTCAAGGCTTCTACATTCATTTCAGCTTCAGAAAACCTTCTTCAACAAAAGCTTAAGTAGAAACAGGTAACAGATTCCATGTCAGACCTCATCTTTCATAAGTCAGCATTATGTGGTTAATCTACATCAGGTCACCCAACTATCAGAAATAAGCACGATTAAAGAAAATCAAATGTACCAAATCCTAAAACCAAGAACTGGAGAGATAATGGAATGCTTTGTACTTTTTTTAAAAGAACCACAAATTTTTCAAAAACCAAAAATTCCCATACTTAGTTTATAATGTGATTTGGTTTGCAAAAATGCACATATAAACGTGCCATTTGCCAAAAAAAATTTAAAACTGTGCAATTCAGTGGTGATGTTTTTATGCTTTGGACTATTTCTTGTATAATTACAAGCACAGTAGAAAATTTAAAATATTAAAAGTTGAGATAATAAGATAGAGAGTAAAAAGAATGAAAGCTTCTCTAAACTTCTTTCCTTCACTCAGAAGATGTCCTTACTTGACATTATGCACACACACACACACACACACACACACACACACATGCTACTTTAAATGCACACTGGATTGTAATATTCATCACATATATATAGGACCAAGTTTTGCTTTATTCTTTATTTTTAAACAGTATATTGTTCTTTTATATAGATAATATATAAGGTAGGGTTGTAAACTTTTATTCATAAGTGTATTCAAGTATCTCAATATAATTTATTAAATGATTTTCCCACTGATTTAAAATGCCATTTTTATCATAGTCATAGTCTCTGTAATCTAGTCTCTTATACTGATCTATTTCTTATTCAATTTTATACCAAAACCACATTATTTTATCTGCTGCAGTTTTATATTATATTTTTGTATGTGTAGAAAAAGCTCCCCCTTGTTTGCCCTTTAAATTTTTTTTGCATATTTCTATGCCGTCCTTCCTCCACATAATCATTACAATTTACTTATAAAGTTTCATAGAGTGTATTTTGGATATTTAGATTGGCATTTCTTTAAATTTATTGATTTATTTGTAAAAATGGGATATTTTCAATATCCTAAAAGATACTGTAAAAAGAATAAAGTGGATAAAAAGTATACCTTTCTTGAGTATTGAAGGTCAAAGAAAGGTAATTTTCTAAAGATAGATAAGTAAAGGTACTCATTTTTATTGTGAAACAAGAAGGAAAGGATAAAGTGAAAAATAAAAGTGCAAACAATAAAATACGTTATAGTTTAGCAGATTTGATTTTAAGCCAAGTCTATTTTACTGTGTCTGGACCAAAATGTTCTCATCTATTAAATAAGAAAGTTGAACAGGTTAAGATCTAAGGCCTTTTCCAGCTCTATAGTCTGTAATGCCCCTATTCTAGACAGGACAAATTCATAAGCCAAACCAGAAGAAACTAAATAGAGACCCAGACAAACTTGTGTTTGGCTACACCCATACCTTATTCCTGGAGGAAAAGAAATTTGCTGTCCTCCATACATTTGTGTTCAACCAACCTAAAAGAAGGTATTATTAATCTGATTGTTCACTTGAGAATACTGAAGTTTAGAGGGGTTAAGGAAGTTTTCAAAGAGCACACAGCCAGCAAAACATCCTTTTAATATTAGATGTGTGATCCCAAGGCCAATTTTCTTTCCACTGTGTGGAGCAATTCTGAGTGCTTGGTAAAGCGATAATTGAATAAATTGGTGGATGGATGAATTGGATTGATGGATGGATTGGTGGATGAACAAATGGATGGAGGGATGAAATGATCACATTTCTATTATGTGTCTCCTCATTTCAATGTAAATAAAACAGGAAAAAATAGTAAGACCTTGTTTACCTAGCTTTCAGAGGAATTTCTTTCAAAAATATATTTTTATTGATTTCAGAGAAGAAGGGAGAGGGAGAGAGAGATAGACACATCAGTGATGGAGAGAATCATTGATCAGCTGCCTCCTACATGCCCCATACTGGGGATTGAGCCTGAAACCTGGGCATGTGCCCTGACTGGGAATTGAGCTGTCACCTCCTGGTTCATAGGTCAACACTCAAACACTGAGCCATGCTGGCTGGCTATTGTTGATTTTAAATCATCTTTAGGATTCAAACTACTATAGTCAAAGCACCCCTTATTTTCTGCACCCTAGAACAGGCTGCACCCCTTGCCTATACCTCCAGTGGTATAACACTGCAACTGGTAATCTGGCTGCAATACCACACAAGAGACAAGTGGTTATTATAATCTCCCAATTAAAGTATAGAACACTATTTAATAGTATTTCTTGAGGAAAAAACAAACAAACTTGCATCTACTCAATCTTACAGACCCAGCTATCAATTTGTAGGAAGCATAGGGTTCAGAACCTGCTAAATGGCATCATAAGAGACAATTGGCAAAATTCAAACTATGAGGAACTCCAAATAATAAATGATACAGATTTTTAATAAATTAATTGATGAGTGACAGAGAGGGAGAGACAGAGAAAGAAAAAGAAAGAAACAGAGAAGGGAGAGACTTGAGATATATTAATTAATTGGTATATTAAATAATTAGGTATAATTTTATTTTAATCTTGATTCAAACACTCTAAAAATTATCTGAGACAATTGAGAAAATTTGAATAGTACCTATACATTTAATGGTTATTAAAGCATATTGTTAATTTTATAGGCTGACGATGACTTTGTTATGTTTAATAAAAGAGTTCCTTATTTTTGTGATAAGTACTAGAGATGATATAATATTTGGGATTTGTTTCAAAATAATCTGACAAGAGGCAATCAGTGGAAGTATAGATGAAACAAAATTGGCCATGAGAGGGTGACTGTTAAAGTTGAGTGTTGCATAAGTGGGGGTCATTATTCTATTCTCCCCACTTTTGTATATACATAAAATTTCCCATAATAAAATGTTAAAAAATATTTTCCAAAGATCACAAAGCTGATGGGAATTTGAATGAAATGCAATTTGATTTTTTAAGGGGAAGTAGATGAGAAGTTAAATAAAGGAGAAAAGGTCATAGATAGAGGAAGACCCCAGAGTAAGCAGGAGAGGATAGAACCAGAGCTCCATGGGAGGGTTAACCTTGCACTTTACACCTGAGGAAGAACACTTCTTTCTTGAAATGGGAGAGAAGAAAAGAAGAACGTGTGAGGATACTAACATCTATTTGTTGGGGAAAGAGAGGGAATGTGGGAAGCTTGGATGCCTTGAGCAATTCACCTCACCTCTTTGTCTCTGAGAAAAGGGAGCTAAATGAGGAAAAGAGGTTGACCGGATGATCTGCAAGTCTCTTCCTACAAGTCCATCACATTTGAGTCTTTGATGTCAGTGACAGAGAATAGAACTCCTACCTTTTGAATTTCAGACTTTTTTGGTAATTACTTTGAAGACCAGTGATTACTTTCACTGTAAACTACATCATTTTCCCCCTATTTCTCACAATATCTAGTAGAAGTTCTCACAAATATTCTCTGAGAATCATCTTTTGGTGATTGAAAGTTTGTTCATTAATCTGTTACTGATTTTTGCTTAATATTAGATAATGACTTGAATTTATTACTTTACTTGGATAGTTGATCAAAACCAGGCTTCCCACCATTGGTAATTCGTGAAACAGAAGGCCATCCTTGAAATAACTTCTAGCAAATTCCGATGGATATTTTTTATGGTGAGTAGAAACTAGTAAGGTTGGTTTTGTGGCAGAGATTTCAGCCCTAAAACATGGCCCTTTACCCGCAAACACCTGAGAACAAATGAAATATAATTTTCATGTGGCATTTCCAGGGCACCTGAGGCAAAGCTCACTGAGAAGACGGCCTGACCAACCTGGGAATTCTGAATTCATTGCCTTCCATCTACAACAGCCGTGGGAAGTGCAGGAAAAACAACACTCTTCCTACTCCACCAAAAATAGGTTTTGTAGTATTTTACCTCAGGATTCAGGAGTGGAGTCCTTATAGAGACTGACACTTTGATCATGCAAACGTTGATACGTCACATTGCATCACATCTCCTGAACTAAACAGGCGAAGGAAATCAGGAAAGGGTGGCCACATTCAATGATCTGAATTCTTTGGCCACAGCTCAGTACTCTGCAAGTCAAAAGAGGAATAAATTATTATAGAAGACTTCCCAAAGCAGCTGCTTCATATTAAACACTGTCAAATAACTCCCAACTTCCTTTGATCTGAATGAATTCTCTATATTACTTTGGTGACCCCTAACAGATCTCTCCTTGACTTCTAGTCTTTTCTATTTTATTCTATTTCTGCCTATAAACGTTCATTTTCACTGAGAGAGAACTAGAGAGAGAGATCCATTATTTAGTTGGTTTTATTTTCTGAATGTATAAAAAAAAATAAGTGGTTTAATAACTTGAAAAAAATGATAAAGACACAATAAATAAAAATATAATGTCCTGAGTATTCTCCCTTTAATGGTTTGTGGTTTATAAAGGAAAATCACCAAAATGTATATCTAATGACTTAGACTTTTCCTAGGAGTAGCAATAATGATTCTAAACCTTCAGAAAAATTAATTAAAAAATATAGAGGGACACAACAGAGTATATTGAAAATAAATGCAGTGCTCTGTGGAAAATAGAAATAAAAAGGGTATACATGAACCAAAAAAGAAAAAAGAGAAAACAAATTCTACAAAGTGGATTCTGTTATTTAATCCCAAAGAATGGCTGAGAATTGTAAGAACAGTATCATTTATTACAGTATGACAAATTAGCAGTTATGCTATGTTAAATATTTTATTGTTACATTTAATATCAAATTTATGAAACCCATTGCTTAAAAATAATATAAATCAATGAGCAATACATTTGTATCTTGTACTAGTATCTTGGATTAAAAGCATATCTAAGAATAGCAAGAACTGTTTTTTGAAAAATTTTTCAAAACAGATGAAAATACATGACCAGTTTAAAAGTTTAAACAGGTTTTCATCTTGTTTTAAAATCATTCTTAAAAGCTAAATAATTTTTCTGGAGGGGGAGAATAAATTTCTGTTTAAAATAGACTCAGAACAGTAACAGCCTTTGAATACATGTTTCCATATTATCTGCATGCAGGAATAAGTTCTAAACATTACAAACCTAATTCACTTTTGGCCAAGTATTATACTAAAAAGAGTAAACTATGTTAAAAATTTAGAACTGCAAATAAGTTATTTGTATAATAGTCAGGTAATAAATATACATCCAGAACTAAGTTATAATTTGGTCAGGAGTTAAAACCAAAGATGTTATTGCCCCTATCTTCATATCACATATTGATGCCAAAACATTTCACTTAAGGTGGGCAAATAGGGGAGGATGGGGGGCATTTGTAATAGTGTAAACAATTTAAAAAACTTTTAGGTATTATCACATTATTCAATAAAGTTTAAGATATCCTTTTTTTTAAAAAAAGCTCTTCATTATTTGCCATATGATAGATGACACTTAATACTCATAATACAGTCACTATTCTGTGAGATCATTATTCCTTTTAAATGAGGACAACTTTGCTCTGGAAAACTTGCTGGAAATGATACATACTGCTATATAATAAGTTAATATGAGTAATCTGATCAATTCCAACTAAACACATTTATTTTCCTCCTCCCCATTGCTTATTTATTTTTCAGTAGTTTTAAATGAAAACTAAAATGACTTTACAGTGAACATTGAGTTTTGAATAGTCCATTTAGTTTATCTTTGGGATGCTGTTAAGAATTTTAATTAATTAATAATTATGAATCCTTTTTAGACCCTTACATGGAAAAAGGTACAGCATCTAAATTATAATCATCATTACAAAATTATAAGTATAACATTGCATTAATTATAGTTTTACATAGACTATAATTATAAGGCATTTAACTCTGGAGATAATTTCAATGTTGGCAGGCCTCTTAATTTGTGAATTCATGCACAATTGTTGTCACTAGAAAGCTATACTATGGTCTTTATTAATCCATGGTGTCTCTGATTTGGTATAAATTCCTAATGTCTTTTTAAACCAAGATAATGTTCTGCTATAAACTTTTTTTATCCCAAATTCCTTCTCTCAACAACTCAATGGGGTTCTGTCATGGGAAGTAACTCTAGAATTAATTAAATTACCTCATTGGTTTTATATCTTTTGCCAGCACTGTTTTATGTTTCTTATACTTTAAATTAGCAGTGTTGGGTTTTTTTGTTGTGTTTTGTTTCACCTACAGGGCTGATGGCATCAATACATAATTTAAGTGGCTCAGAACAATGCTATTATCATCATACTAGAGGCCCAGTGCACAAAATCCATGCACTGGTAGGGTCCCTAGTGGCCTGCTGCCGGCTGGGGCCTCCCTCCCTCCCCCCGCCCCAGTCCATTGCCTTCCAGATGAACTCCCAGTCAAGGGAGCAATTTGAATACTACACTTTTATTATATAGGATAAAAATACCTACTGAAGTAATATTTAAGCTATACAAACCTCTTCTTCTAATTTTATTGATTAAAATACTTTAGTGGCTTTTCATTCCAGTAGAATAAAGTGTTAATATAAAAGAGCTTTTAACCTTGGGACCAAACCTATCTTCAACTTCTGGTGTTTCTCCATTTTATCACTTCTTCAACCTCCCCTGCACAAGTATATGAACACAGGTACACACACACACACACACACATACACACACACACACACGAATGTTTCAAGAACATGAGATGGCCCATGTTCCCTTGATTACTCTTAAACTTCCTTCTCCTTAGTCTCCATAATATCATCTCTTTTACAAAGACTTCCTCAATCCTAAACATCCCAAGCAGAATCCATCCATTATTCCCCTATAAAGTCCAGTTTACACCTCTGTCAAGCAGTTATTAATTAACTAGAGGCCCAATGCATGAAATTCCCGCAAGAGGCTTGGCCCTTGCAGCCCTGGCTTTGTCCAAAAGGTTGTCCAGAAGGATGTCTGGTCTAATTAGCATATTATGCTTTTATTATTATAGATATTATAACCTTATATTTTTTTTCTGTTATGTCTACATCTACTCTTAATTTAGGATGTCTTGAGGAACAAGAATGAAGGATAAAACTAATCATTTTAAGTATCTAACTAACTTTGAAATAAGCAGTATATTTCTCTTTTTCCTGGAATGAAACTGAATGACATGAAGTCCAGTAATGACCACCATCACATAGCTAGTAGGTAGCAAAGTCAGAATCTTGAATTCAAGTTCATCTGACTCCCCAATTTATGACTTTCCACTGTGCAAACATGATTGCCTCTAGTTGATTTTGCACAATGCCTAGAAAATAACACTGGATAACAGAGAAGATGGATGGATAAATAAATTCCTAGAACGTGAACTAGTATACCAACATGGTACGCATGGAGATCTCCAGGAACAAGTGAGAAGACCATAGTGATATTCAGGTCCTAAGCTCTGCTTTTAACCAGCCCAGCCCTGTGCTGAGTGTTAGCATGCCCCAGATGTCACCCTTCTCCAGGAGACCCAGGACAGGGTGATGACTATGGTTCCTTAAGCCACTGCCACTTTGGCAGCACTCAATATTGGACTTCACTTCTTCCAAACCTACATATTTTTGCACATATTCCAGCACTTTACAGTTTTTGTAAAGGCAACATGATGTTATGAAAAAAAGTATTAATAATGATTCCTTCATCCTAACTCTGCCCCTCACTGGCTGAATAGCCTTTAATAGTAGGTTGCTTAACATTTCTATGTGTCCTTCTTCTCAGTGTAAAAATGAGATTAACAGTACATACTTCAGAGGGAAGTTAGGAGAATTCTATGGAAAAATGCATAAAAATTGCCCAATACAGCCCCTAAGGTAAAGTAGACCCATCTTGAATATTAGCTCTTCCCTAGTAATCCTAAGACCATTCCTAGGTTGTGTTTCATAATTAAAAGTATATGGTGCATCACAGTGCTCTGTTCCTACTGCCAGCCAGGTGCAGTACCTGAGCAAATTTAGTCACATGATCATGAGCAGCTGCCACAGATCAGGCCCAGGAAACGACAGTGAGTACATTTATTAAAGACAGAGTTCAGAGAGAGGCCTGACCAGGGTACAATTGCTTCATCTGTTCCAATAAACTTGAGTCTCAATACAAAGTCTATGTTAGATTAATAAATTTTACCTTAAAGAGGAAAATATAGTTTAAATGGAGAATCCCCAAATGAAAGCACTGCTCATCACCTTACCATTCCCCTCAGGAGACTCTATATCTTCCTGAGAATTCACCTATTGATCTTGTCTGAGAACTCACCTATTGATCTTGCCTAATCTTCCAGATGCAAATAAACTGTTGCTCAGTGTTCACCTCCTTATTCCCAAATACCCAAAAATAAGTCAGGCTACTCCCGTATTATGTCTTGCTTTCTCCCCTGGCCTCCTTATGCATTCAAATTGACAAATGTCCTTGTACATTATTTTTAACCTGCCCATATCTAATGCATCAGTATCTTGTTATGTTTCCTTTGATTTCATTGTTTGCAATACTAGTATAAGCAGCACAGAATTGCCAAGGCACTAAGCAGTCCAATTTTTCTTTAATTTCTCAGAAAATTGACAGTTTTATGAACTGTCTCTTTACCTATGCCTCATAAACATGTCAGGCTGTGGAAAACTATTCTAATTAAATCCCAGGGGAGCCACAATGGAAGATTATAGCTGCTTGGCAGGTTATTAAAAAACAGTTGTTCATATATACACACGTATGTGTACTGAAGCCTAACATTTGACAGAACAGTCAAGGAGTTAACCCCACCAGCAACTTCAGCTCAACTTGGCTAAAAAGAAATGAACACAGTGCGTGGAAGAAGACTGTTCTATTCAGGCTTTTATTTTTATATCGTTTGCGAGTGCCTATAGATTAACAGATAGTTTAAAAAGTGTCTAGGGTCATCACCTTTCTCAATGAACTTTAAATACCTGCTGGAGAAAACTGATTCAACTTTATCTTTCCAATGAGTCATTGCTGATACCAGGATTCCCCTGAGATTCAGATAATTGCACCAGCAAAAAAGGAAACACAATAAGAAGAGCTTTTCTCTCTCACAGAGTGAGAAATCTCTAGTCTATTGAAAAGTCAAATCTAAGGAGAATACAAGATAATTTTTGTTCATGTGAATATTACCTAGCATTTCCATTCTTACCAAATGAACTATGCACTCTAACTGGATAGGTAAATATTTCAACCTAATTGGAGACAGCCATTTTTCAGATGGTTAAGTTTAAACCTCACATCAAGAAGAATGATCCAGAAAGCTTTCTCTGGAATATATGATTTATAAAATAAGTATATTTTAATTAGTTAAATTGGGAGTTGTGTATCAGCTAAATGATGATTCTGGTTGACATATTCAAGAATGCTTGAAATGTGATCCTAATACCTTCCTCCTTCCCATTGAAAACAGCCTGGTGGATAAGGCAGCATGCTTCTGAGGTCAGTTTTCATATTCAGTCTCTAACAAGGACAGTTCCCTTTTTATCTTCCATGACCATAGAGTATACCAAAATTTTTGGCAACTATACAAAATATTCATGTCCTAGCCATTTTGGCTCAATGGGTAGAGTATCAGCCTGTGGGCCAAAGGGTCCTGGGTTCGATTCCAGTCAAGGACACACACCTTGGTTGCAGGCTCCTCCCCGGCCTAGGTCCAGGTCAGGGCTCATAAAGGAGACAAACAATGGATATGTTTCTCTCACATCAATGTTTCCTCTGTCTTTCCCTCTCTCTTCCACTCTCCCTAAAAATCAATGGAAAAAATATCCTTGGATGAGGATTAACAAAATATTCATGGCCATGGTCTACAGGAAAATTGAATAAGAATTTTTGGCTGGCTCTTGCAAATTCATCATCACCTAGAATCTGAGCCAGTTGCCATATGATACTTTTAAAACAAACTGAGTCTACCCATAAATCAGGTCCTATGGCTCAATAAGCACCATAGTATTTTAGAAATCAAATGAGAAAATAATGCCAATGCTTGAAAAAATAAATTGGTTTGGGCTGTTTTACTGTTTGCTAGTGCTTCCTATCTCTTTCCAAACTTAGTACCTCTTGTTTCCATCTTCATATCATCCTTGTTTTCCAGAATCTTTTTCCTCTGATTGTAAACAATTTCAACTCCCCTGTAACCTAATAAAAAGGGCTTTACTTGATCCTGTTTCTCTTCTTTCCCTTCACTTTTGCAAAAAATTCAGTCCTGCTAATACTAGCTTGTCTCAGCTGCTTACTTACTGTAGACTTCTCCTCCAGCTCTTCCAATACTGTGCTTAAGAACCATGAATTCAAGGAGAAACCAAGATGGCGGCATAGGTAAACACCTAAACTGCTGCCTCGCACAACAATATCCAAACTACAACTTAAAGACAAAACAGACATCATCCAGAACCACAGGAGAGCTGGCTGAGTGGAAATTCTACAACTAGAAGGAAAGAGGAAAGCACATTGAGACTCAGAGGAGCTGCAAAAGGCTGAGGTACGGAGACACGTGCGTGGAGAGGACAGGCGGCTAAGTGCATGGGCGGCTGAGTGCGCGGCTGGCTTTCTAAAGCGGGAGAAAGATGGAACCTCCCGACTGTGCTAAACTCCAGTCCCGGGCGAGACTCTGGGAAACCAGACTCATTTGAGGGGAATCTGGACTGTCTGGCAGTGGGCAAAACTCGAGGGTGGCTTTCTCTCAGAGGTGCTTGCAGCGATTACCAAAGGACACTGAGACCCAGGGGCCTCATAGGGCAGGGCTGACAGGAAGCCAAGGCTGTCTGCTCCGCCCTGAGACTCCACCCCATCCAAGCTGATCACAGAGGCTTTTGCAATTTTGCAAGTCTCATCTCAAAAGGTTTCTCCAGCACAGAATTTCTCCCAGTGTAGACACAGCTGATCCTCACAGCCAATTGGCCTGGAGGTCAATCCTTCCCAGTGATACCAACAACAATCAAGACTTAACTACATCAAGGCTGTGCACACAGTCCACAAAGGGGTGCACCAAGAGTGTCCACCTCAGGTAACTGGGGAGGCTGAGCCACTGGGCCCTATAGGACACCTACCACACAAAGCTACTCTACCAACTCAGGAAAGCAGCGAAAATGCAGAGACAAAGAAACAGATCACAAATGAAAGAAATGGAGGAAAGCAAATGACTGGATTATAGAGTTCAAATCCACGGTTATAAGGTTTTTCAAGAATTTCCTAGAAAAGGCCGATAAATTTAGCGAGACCCTCAAGGATATGAAAAAGGACCAACTAGAAATTAAACATACACTGACTGATATAAAAAATATTATACAGAGACCTAACAGCAGACTAGAGGACCGCAAGAATCAAATCAAAAAGGCCAATAAATTTAGCGAGACCCTCAAGGATATGAAAAAGGACCAACTAGAAATTAAACATACACTGACTGAAATAAAAAATATTATACAGAGACCTAACAGCAGACTAGAGGACTGCAAGAATCAAATCAAAGATTTGAAATACAAAGAAGCAAAAAACACTCAACCGGAAAAGAAAAAAAAAAGAATCCAAAAAATTGAAGATAGTGTAAGGAGCCTCTGGGACAACCTCAAGCATACCAACATCTAAATTATGGGGGTGCCAGAATAAGAGAGAGAGCAAGATATTGAAAACCTATTTGAAGAAATAATGCCTGAAAACTTCCCTCACCTGGTGAAAGAAATAGACTTACAAATCCAGGAAGCGCACAGAACCCCAAACTAAAGGAATCCAAAGAGGACCACATCAAGACACATCATAATTAAAATGCCAAGGGCAAAAGACAAAGAGAGAATATTAAAAGCAGCAAGAGAAAAACAGTTAATTACCTACAAGGGAGCACCCATACACTTGTCAGCTGATTTCTCAACAGAAACTATGCAGGCCAGATGGGAGTGGCAAGAAATATTCAAAGTGATGAATAGTAAGAACCTACAACCAAGATTACTCTACCCAGCAAAGCTATCATTCAGAATTGAAGGTCAGATAAAGAGCTTCACAGATAAGAAAAAGCTAAAGGAGTTCATCTCCACCAAACCAGTATTATATGAAATGCTGAAAGGTATTCTTTAAGAAGAGGAAGAAGAAGAAAAAGGTAAAGATAAAAATTATGAACAACAAATACATATTTATCAACAAGTGAATCTAAAAAGCAATTGAATAAAATATCTGATGAACCGAATAAACTGGTGAATATAATAGAATCAGGGGCACAGAAAGGGAGTGGACTGACAATTCTCAGGGGGAAAGGGGTGTGGGGGTGTGGGAAGAGACTGGACAAAAATCGTACACCTATGGATGAGGACAGCGGGGTGGAGGTGAGGGCAGAGGGTGGGGTGGGGACCGGGTGGAGGGGAGCTATGGGGGGGAAAAAAGAGGAACAATTGTAATAATCTGAACAATAAAGATTTATTAAATTAAAAAAAAAACCCAAAAGAAAAAAAAAAAAAACAACCCTGAACTCCTATTGAGTAGTGGCACTAAAGAACAACTAAAGATTTTTCAGTCATGTCTTGACATTTGTTAGTCTGTGCATTGCTTGCCTTGAGAATTTCCCCATCTCTAAATTTGTCTATAGCTCTTGACCACCTGTTGCTATCCTAGATCCAGTCTTTGGCTGCTGGTGATGCTAATTATTAACCCTCTTATGAGAAACACTGCAGATACATAATCTCTCAGGTACTACTGGCTATAATGGATCTCCAGGGTTCAATCTCTTTTTAAAAAATATTTTATTGATTTCAGAGAGGAAGGGAGAGAGAGAGAGAGAGAGAGAGAGAGAGAGAGAGAGAGAGAAAATATCAATGATGAGAGAGAATCATTGATGGGCTGCCTCCTGCACTCCCCCCACTGGGAATTGAGCCCACATTCCGTGCCCTTGACCAGAATTGAACCTGGGACCCTTCGGTCTGCAAGCCAATGCTCTATCCACTGAGCCAAATCAGCTAGGGCCAGGGTTCAACCTCTTAATTCTTCACACAAGTACCATTCATTCCTGGCCAGCCCCCTGTTTGAGAGTTTTTACCTACATCGCACATTTTATTGAGTCAATGAGTACACAATTGCAAAATAAAATATTTGCTAATTCCTCTCCAATTGAATCTTTCCACTGAGTCCAGCTTCATCTTTGAGAACCCCTCAATTCTTAATTTGCATGCTACCAAAATATCTTCATTTCTTTTAACTCTATGAATTATCTTTCTTTGTCCCCTCAACAACTCCTTAGAGTATTCCTTCTCCCTAAATGAAAAAGACTATGCAAGATTCTCTACCAAGCCATGTTTCTCTCTCTTTGTATCATCTCTTAAATTAATATACCCTAAAAATTCATTGCAATCTGAATATCAAAGACTGCCAAATCTCCCTTTTCCTTACTCAGCGTTATACTTAAGTTTCCAATTGCCTTCTGGACATTTACATTCAGATACCTATATACCTCAATATGTTTCATGATTGTGTTCCCACACATCTAATTACTCCTCCAGACCTTTCTGTACCTGTAAGAAGACTTTTTTTTCCAAGGTTCCAGGGTTCCTTAGCATTTTGACTCCAAATTTTTGCCAAACTTCTATGTTCAATCAGTAGCCAAGTATTGTGGACTTTATATCTAATACAGTGCTCACATACATACAATCTTGACCAGTTCTACTGAAATTTCGTCAACTTTCATTGAATTTATTTTAATAGCCTTGTAATTAATTTCTTTGCAGTTTCTTCTCATCTAACATTTTATCTTTAAATGTGCCTTCTTAAAATTCAATTGCATTGAATCATCCATGTGTTTAAGAGTGTTGAATGATAATAAAATAATTCATCACTGCCTATATTTTTAACCAGTTTCCCATAATCATGCATTGTCTTTAACCTCCCTATTCTCTGCTTCTTTAGGTAAACAATAGAAGCATTTCCCTCTCTCAACTCCTCCCTCAACATTTATTAATGCCTTTGCTCGTGTCCTTTCCTCTATCTTCCAAAGCTTTTTTCCACTATCTCGGATTTTTTAAATGTTAATCATTATGTTTCCAAGCCTGGAAAAGGAAATATTTAATATAAGCTTGGTATTTTGTTAGAAAAGCAAGGAAGACATGAAGGACTAGTTGGGTCATGTTCTAGGCATGGGGGCAACAAAAAGGGTCCTCACTGACCAAAGAAAGTACTCCAGCTAATCAAAAAGGATAATGTCAGAAAAAGGTTGCAACACATCAAAAAAAAGCCATGAGTTAATAATAATATTCTTGAATTTCATGAGAAAATCTTCCTTATTCTTTAAGGTCAATTTCTAATGTTAGTTTGTTCATATATCACTCTTTGATTCCTTCAAATGACTTGATTAGCTTCCTCCTTTGCATCCTTATAACACATCACCTTTACTATGACTATTCTATTTTTCTTAATATATATGTATCTAATAATGTGGAGGAATATGATTCAAAAATCCCCTTTGGATGTCAAGATTTCATTTCAAATATTTTTAAATTTTCTTTGGTATATGACCTATTTTTAAACCCCAAGAATTCTAGTAGAATCAATACCTTAGAAGAAACTATAGTAACAAAGTGAAATAGGAATTGAAAGTAAATGATTAGATAATTCAAGTTTCAAAAGTTACTTTAATCTCAATAATATGAATTATCTACATCAACACTGTTCATAGAACATTCTGTGATGAAGAAAGTTTCTCTAAATCTGCACTGTCCAACAAAATATCCACTAGATTTATGTGGCTACACCACTTGACATGTGGTTAGCATGGCTGAAGAAGTGAATTTTTAATTTTAATTATTATTTTATTATATATTTTTTATTTTAACCACCTTAATTAAATTGCCAATGTGACTAATGGCTACAGTATTGGACAGTACAAATCTAAATAACTGCTTCCATCCTTGACTTTTAATAATTAATTAGTATTGACATTTTCAGTAACAAATCGCACAAGCAAAGAACACGAACAGACAATTTATAATTGAAAATATAAAAATAAGAACAACTATTAACCATCTATATATTCTAAGCACTATTGTAAGATTTTTATATACATTATCTGACTTAATACACAGAATATTTATGTGACATTGGTACTATAAATATTTGGATTCCACAAACCAGGAAGAAATCACAGAGAAGTTAATTATACCATCTAGTAATTGGCAGTCAGGATTTGAACTCAAATGGTCTGAATGCACAACTCATGAAGTTGTTCTTTACCACTACATTTGCTGATGAAAATCTGCCTCACCTCCTTATTAATTGAAGAATCATAGGTAAATTAAAATAAAACAGGTCATAACTTGTCATCTATTAAATTAGTAAACACTTAGATTATAGTATCCAATAAATAAACTTATTTATTGCAGTTAGAAGATATAATAACCAATTAAAGTAATTTGGCAATAAAAACAATAATGCCCATAACTTTTATCAGCTCCCATTTCTGGGAATTCATTCTAGAGTTTAAAAAAAGACCATGAATACTTAAAATAGAGACAAATATTCAGATTTATCAATAGGTATAAGTTTATATGACATGCATTCAATGACAACAGTTAAGTGACTACGATGCCCAAAAGAATATTAAACACATAATAAAAATAATAGTGAAGTAATATTATTCCATTCAAAAATTGTAAAATATTGTTTCTAGCAATATTACAAAAGTAATAACTTTTGTTGGTAGACATTAGAAAATAAAACCTGTGCTTACTATGATGACAACCTTAAAAAGTAATGATTATTCATGAAATTATGATAATTACGCTGAAGTATAAGAAACAAAGTGCTTTTCTTCCCCTTTCCAAATTATGACCACAGACATGGTGTGGAGGATGTTATTTAACTCAAAGCTATCATTGGAAAATACTGTATGTATTTTGTTACTCAAGTGAAGTTAACTTGAGAAATATTTAGAAAGACGGAAGCCCAGGTTTCAGTACAGAAACTGAAACAGAATCTGCCATTTTAACAAGATTGCAGGTAATTTTTATTCCCACTAAAGTTTGAAAAACACGGATGTAGTGTGCCACAGGTAATAAACACTCTTGCTGCTTCCTGGAATCTATTTCCAAGCTATGATAACTAGCCACATATTGAAGTCAATTTCATTAATTATGGAAATTTATTTCCACAGAGGATATCTTTATAAATGACTACTAACTTTGCCACCACTCTTTGGAACATTACTATGTATGTAGATAATCCATGAAACACCTGGACTTTCAGAATCTTGAACTTCTTAACTTCAAACGTTTTCTCCAGTCCACTTTCTTGCCTTACTACAGTGGCTTGATCTAAAACTAGACATCCATCCTGTTTAATTCATCCTACAAAGAATTGCCATAAAATTCTTCTTAAAATGAAATAATATTTTACCATGATTGCTTTTGGTTCACTTTATTTCCTTTATAACATCTATCAGATAATTCAGTAATTTTGTGCTTACATATCTATTTATTCTCTTCTCCCATCTCCCGATGCTTAGATCATAGGACAATGTTCTATCATCTGTGACAGAAATGTTTAGCCCAATTCCTATCTCAAAGCAAGTACTTAGCTTTTGAAGAATGAACATAGGCATATGTTCTGGGTATTTTTCCACTTTCAAGAACCTTTATCCTCAGCCATGTGGACCAAATACAATTATCCTCATTTACTAAATGAGGAAAGTGATGCCCATGATTTGCCAAAGATCAGAAATAAAATGAGTAACAAAGCCTACATAAAAATTTACGTTTTCTGCCTCGAGTGACCATAATTGTCCATTTCAGTAGATTTGTTTTCCAGTTTATAATTCTGCCTAAATTGCAGGCCCTGACACAGTCTGTCAATGTTTGTCTACTCATTGATTATATAGAAATTTTCTTTGGTATATTCAGGTAAACCTGCTTAATGACACACTTACACCATGATTCTTCCCTCCTCTATGCCTATGTCCATACTGTTAGCCTAAAGTAATACCTTAATCTTTAAGTAAATCCAACTCATCATGAATCCAATCCCTAAAATTCTGCTACATGTTACTCAATACTGCCCAATTTTAGTATGTGTCTTCCTTACTTTGCACAGCTCCAATATGCAAAATTACAACTATCTTATTTAGTTAAATAATACCAATTTCCCCAACAACAGCATTAATTTCAGTCAACGTGGCGTACTAGCTGTGAGAAATTGCATAAAGTAAAATTGCTGCTAACTCTCTAATTAAGAAATCAATATGTAAATAACAGATGTGTATCGTGATCAGTGACCAACCCCTTCATTTCCTTTGGAGTCTGTGCATCTGTTACCAGTACACAAAAAGACAGCAAAGCATGTAGTTGTATTGACTCCTTTTTTCTCAGTGATAAAACCAAGTGACATTTTACAAAAATGGATAACCATTTCCTAAAAGAGGGAATTGATTAGCAAAGATGAACATGTAGCAAAAAAATAAAAAGTGGTAACACCGAAAGCGAAAGTAGAATCAGATATAAATGGAGTTAAGGGAAAAAATAGCCGACCCTGAGAATATTGGCACTGCTGTTTTTCAACATGTTCTACATACACAGCTGGAAAAACTTGGTGAAGAACAACTTATTGACACAGATTAAGGAAGTGGTTGTAATGAAAGGATGAAGGAGCTGGCAAAAAACAAACAAACAAAAAAAGAAAAACCAACTTCACAGATATTTAAGAAATGCAAAGGATAAAAGATGAGAAGCTGATTCAAACTTAGAAAAGAACATGACTATTTGCCAAGTCATAGAAGAGAAGGGTATGCTAAGAGAACAATGCAAGCACTGTCCAAACTACTTGATACCTTTTTATAAATAAATAAATACTTTTATTCATAATATTTTAATGTTTTCAAGTACACTGTACTAAAAAATTATTAGTTTTACTAATTTTTAATTATCTACACAGTACAAGAGTTCTAAATGTTTTAATGCTATAGAACAATGTAAATTTTTATATTGATTACTAAAATCTCTTTGCATGTACCACATAGGAAAAAATCATCAGAGTGAAAATGCAATCTGCATGATTACAGAGAATATTTGTAAACTATGTACCTGTTAAGAGATTAATATCCAAAATACACAAGGCACTCAACTCAGCAAAAGGAAACAAATTGAATAGACATTTCACAAAACAAGATATACAAATGGTCATCAGGTACAGGGAAAATGTTCAGCATCACTAATCATCAGATAAATGCACATCAAAACCACAAATGTCACTTCACCCCTGTTAGAATGACCAAAAAGACAAAAGTGTTGGTGAGAATGTGGAAACAAGGGGAACCCTTGTACCCTGTTGCTGGGAATGTAAATTAGCACAGCCATTGTGGAAAACAGTATGGAGGTTTTCAAAAACTGAAAACTAGCACTACCATATGATCCAGCAAAATCACTTCTGGATATATACCAAAGGAAATGGTGGTTGCCAGGTGCAAAGGGGGAAATGGGGAGATATTGGTCAAACAGTACAAAGTTTTAGCTATGCAAGTCAACTAAATTCTAGACATCAAATGCATATCATGGTTACTATAGTCCACAATACTGTATTGTATACTTAAAATTTGCTAGGAGAGTAAATATTGCATTCTTACCACAAAAAAAGGAAGTACGTGAGCTAATTGATTGTGGTGATCATTCCACAATGTATAAGTATATAAAATCATCACAATGTATAGCTTAAATAGATATAGTTTCTTTTTGTCAACTATACCCCAGATTTTTTGCATAAATAGTTTCAGCTTGCATATCCATATTATGGTTTCACGCTGACAGGGAAAATGAGGACTACTTCCATTCAATTTTTTATGTATCTTTGTTCTGTCTTGTTCTCAACTAGACTGTGAACTACATGAGAATGTTAGGTAGCCTTTAATAATTTTAAACTGAGGGAAAGTTTACATAACATAAAAGTCATCATCTTAATCACTTTAAAGTATACAAGTCAGTGGCTTTTGGGACATTCACAATATTGTGCAACCTTCACTACAATTTAGTTCAATAACATTTTCTTCACCTTAAGGAAACCCAAAACCCATTCATCAGTCATTCTACATTCCCCCTCTTCTTGCCCCTTGCCACCCACTAATCTACTTTTTATCTGTATAGATTTGATATTTTGAACATTTTATAGAAATGGAATCAGACAAAAAATGTAAGTTTTGTGCCTAGCTTCATTCATGTAGCATAATATTTTCAAGTTTCATCCATGTGGTAGCATGTATCAGTACTTCATTCCTTTTTATGGCTGAGTAATATTCTATTGTATGGATATACCATATTTCATTTATGCATTCAAGATATGTTGGATATTGTTTTCTACCTTTTGGCAGTTTCAAATAATACTGCTCTGAACATCCATGTACATGTTTTCATTTGAATATGTTTTTAGTTCTCTTGAATGCTAGTATATGCCTAGAAGTGGAATTGCTAGGACACATGGTAATTCTATGTACAACTTTTTAGAACCATCAAACTGTTTTTCATATCAGCTGAACCAATTTAAATTCCCACCAACAATTTATAAGTGTCCCAATTTTTCCACATCACTGATAATACTTGTTATTTTCAGGTTTTTTATTATATCCATTTTACTGGCTGCAATGTGGTATCTGATTATGGTTTGATTTGCAGTTCCTTAATGACTAATAATGTTGAGCATCATTTTATGTGTTGGCCATCTGTATCTTGTTCGGTGAAATGGCTATGAAAACATTTGCCCATTTTTAAATTGAGTTGTTTGCCTTTTTGTTGTTGAGTTGTAAGAGTTCTTCATATATTTTAGATGATAGACTCTCATCAGATATATGATTTGCAATATTTTCTGTCATCTGCTTGTTGCCACTTGCTTGAAAGTGTCATTTAATGGACATCAGTATCTAATTTTGATGAAGTCCAATTTATATAACTTTAATTTTCTTGCTTCTGCTTTTGATGTCATATGTAAGAAACCATTGCCAATTCTGAAGTCATGATGATGTACTCCTATGTTTTCTTCTAAGAATTTTATGTTTTAGCTCTTATATTAAAGTCATGTATATATTTAGAGTTAATTTTTGTATAATGTTTTAGATAAGTATTCAAATTCACTTTTGGCATGTGGATATCCAGTTGCACCATTTGTTCACATGATATTTTTTCTCCACTGATTCGTATTGGCCCCTGAGTCTAAAATGAAGTGACTAAATAATGTGAGTTTACATACAACTTAACAAAAGGAAGATAAACAATCCAATCAAAAAATGGGCAACAGACCTAAATAGATACTTTTCAAAAGCAGACAGAAGGAAGGCCAAGAGGCCTATGAAAACGTGGTCAAAGTCACTAATCATCCGAGAGATGCAAATCAAAACTACAATGCGGTACCATCTCACACCTGTCAGAATGGCTATCTTCAACAAATCAACAAACGACAAGTGCTGGCGAGGATGCGGAGAAAAAGGAACCCTCGTGCACTGCTGGTGGGAATGCAGACTGGTAAAGCCACTGTGGAAGACAGCATGGAGTTTCCTCAAAAAACTAAAAATGGAACTCCCATTTGACCCAGTGATCCCACTTCTAGGAATATGTCCCAAGAAACTAGAAACACGAATCAGAAAGGATATATGCACCCCTATGTTCATAGCAGCACAATTCACCATAGCTAAGATTTGGAAACAGCCTAGGTGTCCATCAGCAGATGAGTGGATTAAAAACTGTGGTACATCGACACAATGGAATACTACGCTGCAGTAAAAAAGAAGGAGTTCTTACCATTTGCAACAGCATGGATGGAACTGGAGAGCATTATGCTAAGTGAAATAAGCCAGTCAGAGAAAGATAAATATCACATGATCTCACTCATTTATGGAATATAATGATCAACATAAACTGATGAACAAAAACAGATCCAGAGACAGAAAAGCATCGATCAGACCATCAAACCTCAGAGGGAAGGTAGGCGAGGGTGGGGGTAATGGGGAGAGAGCAACCAAAGGACTTGTATGCATGCATATAAGCCTAACCAATGGACACAAACAACAAGGGTGAGGGCATGAGTGGGGAAAATGGGGGGTAATGGGGGAATAAGGACACTAACACCTTAATCAATAAAGAAATTAAAAATAAATAATTAAATAAATAAATAATGTGAGTTTATTTCTGGGCTTTCAAATCTATTTCATTTATCTTTATCTTTATGTCCACATTGATTTGAGTACTATAGTTCGTAGTGAGTTTTGAAATTGTGAGATGTGAGCCCTCCAACTTTGTTGTTTTTTAATATTATTTTGGATATTTGAGGTCTCTTGAAATTTCACACAAATTTTAAAATCAGCTTGTCTATATTTGAATAAAAATATTGGGGAATTTTAATGGATATTATATTAAATGCAGAGTCCAATTTGGGGAGTATTGTCATTTTAACAATATTAAATCTTCCAATCCATTAACACAAGATGTGTGTTCATTTAGTTAGGTCTTTCAAAATTTTTCTCATCAATATTATATAGTGTTCAGTGTGTAAATTTTGTACTTTTGGGTAAAATTTATTCCTGGATAATTTATACTTTTTGATACTAATGTAAATTGAATTTTTTTAAATTTAAGTTTCAATTGTCTATTGTTAGTTTACAGAAATATAACCTTTTTTAAAAAAAACTGATTTGAGAGAGACAGAGAGAAACAAATAGTGATGAGAGAGAGAAACATCTATCGGTTGCCTCCCTCAAGTGCCCTGACCGGAAATCAAATCCACCACCTTTTGGTGTACCTGACAAAACTCCAACCAACAGAGTCACACCAGCATACACAACCAATTTTTGTATATTGATCTTGTATACTGCAACTTTTATACATTTGTTAAAAACTCTAATATTAGCTCTAATAGTTTTTTGTTGTAGGGGTGGGAAGATTTTCTCTATATAAGATCATGCCATCACTAAATAGTGCTAATTTTACTTCTTTCTTTCCAATATAATTGATTATTTCTTTTTTTCCCAATTGCTCTGGCTGTAAGGGCCAGTGTAATATTGAATAGAAGTGACTAGAGCACTTATTTTTTCCCTGTTTCTGATCTTATGGAGAAAACTTTCACTCTTTCACCATTGACTGTGCATTTTTCATGGATGTCCTTTGTTTTATTTAGGAAGTTTCCTTCTACTTTGCTATGTTTTTTCCTGTCAGGAAAGGTTGTTGATTTGTGTCAGATGCCTTGACTGCATCCACTGAGATGATCATGAGTTGTTGTTTTTGTTGTTGTTTTTAAACTTCACTCTATTAAAGTGGTGTATTACATTGATTTATGGTAGTGTATTGAACCACCAGTGCAATCTTGGGATAAATCCCACTGGTATAATCCTCTTAATATGTTATTGAAATCAATTTGCTAGTATTTATTGAGGATTTTTTGCATCTCCATGCATAAGTTATATTAGTCTGTGGTTCTTTTCTTGTGATGCCTTTGTCCGGCTTTGATATCAAGGTAATGCTGGCTTCAAAATGAGTTATAAACTATTTATTTCTCTTCTGTTTTTAGTTAGAGTTCGAGAAGGATTGTGTTAATTCTTTGTACATTTAGTAGAGTTTAAAAATGGTATCATCTTTTTCAGTTTGTGTGTGTGTGTGTGTGTGTGTATGTGTGTGTCTGTGTGTGTGACTCACTGTGCTTAGAAGGCCACTAGGCATAGAAAAAGAAACACATAATGTGTAGATAATTTCTATCCAAGTAAGAAAAAAAAATAAGTTAAATCAATTTAAAGATACAAAACTTTCTGTAATTATATCCATTGTATGAGTATGTTCATCTAACACCATCCCAGCCAGTCCTAAAATAAATTTTAAAAAGGCTAGCATGCAGGAGTGTCACAAACATATATTATAGACAGAAAAAAAGAGAAATAAGCTGCACTCTGGCTTGAAAGAAAAACTCCATGGTAATACACTCACCATACAAGGAGAATCTATGTAAAAATCTTAAATGGATTAAGGAGCAGAGCTGTGGCTGAAGAAAACCAGATTAGCTTGGCCAAAGATGATAACCATAAAATGCACCAAGAAGCTGTCCAACAATAGAAAAGAGAAATTGTTTGCCAGTAAAAATTCATGATTCTGAAAGTGGACACCACCAGCCAGATTTAATAACTGTTGGATCCTTGATGGAAAGAAGAAGCAGGGTATGGTTGAATGTTTTTCAAATTTTAATTAAACTTAAATGGTACTTATTCCTTTGCTCCTCCATGATTCAAGCAGTTTCACAATGTTCCAACAGTGAGAGGCAATGATTCCCCACATTTTCAGAAGGGGATTTTAAGAATCAAAGAAGCACGGTAATTACAAGGAATAAAGTTCCACATGCAGCATCCAGATCTGTCCTTGTCTGACTGCTGCCTGCACGCTTGCAGCACCGCGCGTCCACAGTGAGCCTGGCGTGAGGGTGGCCACCTGCCTGCCTCACAGTGAGCCTGGGCAACGCTGCCATCGCCAGGCCTTCATTTCTCCCTGGGAAGAAGAGCGTTTTCTCTTCCATGCCCAGGAGGGAAACTTAGAAGATCTCCCCCAGACATAAAGGGAAGCCAAGATTCTAAGGAGTAATTTTGGTCTGCTTGATATTTGGTGAGATATGAACCCCACTGTTAGATGTTTCTCTTTTCACTACCTGCTGGAAGAAAACAGGACCACATGCTAATTGCAAAATCCCTTTTTGAAAATCTTCTGATTCACATGCTGTTCTTACCATTTGTCCTTAGCAGGCATCAGTCAAAATATGTTAGCATTACTAGATGGCAGAAAACAGTTTGAAAAACTACTTTCTCTTTTAAAAAGCACTTTACACCACCAAAAAAAAAAAAAAAAAAAACCCCCAAAAAAACACAAACAAAACAAAAACAAAAACAAAACAAAAAAAAAACGGGGAGAGGAGGAAAATGGCCAGTGAAAATGGTTGATAGTAGGACAGCAACAGCTTTATTACGTTTGGTGCAGTTTGACACGATCCAGAAGCAAATATCCATGGCTTATTTGCTGTTGCAGTTTTCTGAGGCCCATCTCTCATAGCTCTCAGCTTTTGGTTTAGGAAGTCAAGTTTATTGATAGGTGTTTTACCAAAAAGGAGCTGGGTTGGACACAATAAATAAACTTTGGTGTGAGGTCTCTTGAAAAGTGCTAACTAGAAACTTTAAGTTCTGCTCCAGGAAATTAAAGGTATGAATAAAATATATTTTAATAAAATTTCTATTGGATTTTAGTTTGTAGAGATTTGATCCTTGAAATTAAATAAATAAGTAAACAAACAAAAAGCACAGAGTATGCAAATTTTGAATTGAAAATGAATCATCTAAAGAATTTTCTAAATTGGAAGAAAGGGCAAACTATACACTGATTAAATGATGTGTTCAAAGTTTATATCAATTTATGGCAAGGAAACTATAGTGTCTGAGTTTATTAGTTATTAAATCAGATAAAAATTTTAAATTTGTCAAAATATGTCCTATGAATTAGTTAAATCAATTTCTTTATAAAGGTTTGACCAGTTCATTAACCAATTAACTGTCACGCGTCCAAAACTGAAACCATCCTTGCGTCTATAGACGCTTATGATGTACAAAGGGTAAACTATCTAGTTAGAAAATGCTTTTTGTAAATTACACTCTTCTCCCCCTGCCCCAATTCATTGTACTTATGGTGTATGAATGGCACATATATTTACAGTGTGTTAATTGACTGGTTATGAATGACTTCACATTCCATTCACGTAAGTTGTAACTTAATGATAATGTAAGTATGTGTATGGCATAGGTCTGTGGACTTCCACAGCCTGCCTTCCACAGCCATTATCAATCCATTTTTTTGTGGTATTTTGCAATCATTTACCCTTTTAGTTAATAAGATGTTTTCATAAACATTGTCTAATTTGAACCCAGGCAATTCTTATTATCGTTTTAGCAATGGTAAAAACTAGGAGAAATTGTCTGTTCTACTTGAACTCCCCTACCTTTTGGTTTAGTGGCTCTTCTTGACACATAGTGAAGTGATTCAGAACTCGTAGACACTAGGGGCAGTCTGCTCAGTTTAAATACTGGTTCTGCAATTTTCTGGCCCTATATCTTGGGAAGCTATTTAATCTCTTAATTCCTCAGTTTCCTCCCCATACTTAAGGGCAACCACAGAACCAATCTACCTAGAGCTGTTATAAGTTAACATTGGTAGAGTGCTTAGAACAGAGCATGTCACCAGGTAAGCTCTAGTCATGTGTTTATTAAATAAAATGATCTGTAAACACTTGAACTTGAACTATGTTGCATTTTTTGTTTACCATGGAAACTTTATGAACTAGCTTATCTTCTGTGCTCCTTGCACTTTTATTTACTTTTTGGCCATCCACCAAGAACTCAATTTAAGAAAGAAAAAACATCTAAACTCATGCAAATTTCACTTGCCAACCCTCTGCTTCCAACATCAGCTTAGGCTAGCTAGGCTATCACTTAGCTAATTTCCCAGGCCATTGGTATTTTCTTCACCATCAACGTAATAAACAGCATCTCCATCAGTTAAATCTTTGCAGCTGCAGTTGCCAGGCCAGAACCCTCTCCTAGGTGTATCCAGAGACTGGAGGTATAATTTGGTGGTGGGTAAGGAGGTGACAGTAGAGGCAGAGTATGATTTTACCAGATACTATAAGATTCATGCAGGCAGTGAAAGGAAGAGCTGATTACCAGATTGACGTCCCCCTCCTCTCTAGTGGTTTTCCCTAAGGCACATCCTGAAGTTAGAGATGCTATTAGATGCATGAGTAGTAGTAAGACTTCCCTCCTTAATACCCAGTTAACTCTTTCACATTCTCTGGTGTTTCTTATTTTGGCCTAAATCACTCAGACCACAATTTTATAATAGCTAAAGTAACTGAACACAGGAGGTCATTTTCCTCACAGGATAGAAGGGAAATTTAAACAGAGCACCAGTCACAGCAGCACAGTGAACTAAGAAGTGCTCAGTAAGCCACATAATACACCTGTTTACAAAGTGAAAGCGTCTTATAAAACCTCCTTGGCACTTTTGAGGAGAAAATCATTTCTGCCACTTTTCTAAACATCCTCTTCAATGTGCAAACAAAGCAAAAAGAAATGGACCCTGAGATTTAGACAAAACTGAAGTTAATGGCCTAAGTTCTCTGCTTCTTCTTGGCCATAGAAAATCTGTATGTATAAAAGGCTAATATGCTAAGTGTCCGACCATCTGACCAGTCGCTATGATGCACACTGACCCTCAGGGGGCAGACACTCAATGCAGGAGCTGCCGTGATGAGCACTGGCCATTTACAGAGAAACAGCACCATGGACCTGGCGCCCACAAAGCAACACTCAGCTTTCCCCAAGTGGGATCCAGGCCCCGCCACCACCCCGGAGCGACAGCCCACCAAATCACAGCCAACACTGCTGAGACCCCATGGCGCAAAATGCGGCCCACAGCCCAGCCCAGCCCGGAAACAGTCACTGTGGGCACCAGGTAATGATGTCACGTAGCAAGGCCTAGCTTCCGCTCCCTAGTGACTAGCCTTCTTGGAGTTTCTTCAGCCCAGGAACATGACTTGCTTTATAGCCAGGTGCAAACATTTTATACTTTAACCAAATGTCTGTGAAGCATTTTCCCATGCCTCATCTCATTTGATCCTCACAGAAATCCTAGAGTAGGTAGATAGGAGACTCGGTAGAATCCTATTTTCTTTTCATTAACTGGAAAACAGAGATTTAGAAAGCTTAGAAACTTTACCTGACTGAAAAGAAGTAAGAAATGGTGAAACTTGAAAATGTCTTCAGGTTTTCTCACTGCGCAGAATATAGTCAAACACTGCTGTAGTTAATGTTTTACCCTTTGTTCTCCCTGTGTGATCTACAATAATAATTTACTTTGTGTTGATATTTACTGCTGTGTTGCTGACAATTACCTGAAAGAGAAGTTGGGGTGCTTCACTGCGCTGGAAAAAGTTTAGCTAAATCAGAAAGCAGGTCTAATTAATTAAGTTTATTCTATATCTATAAAAGGCTAAGTTGACTCATGCATGCACGATACATATAAAGCTCTTGCTGGCGCCAATCACACACATGTGTTTCGATCTGTTATTGTCAATCATGAATTTGGTTGACACTTCTATTATAGAGAAACGGCAAATAATGATATTAAAATATTTCTTCTAATTAATTTCCTTTTGATGTGCATGAATTTGTGCACCAGGCCACTAGTGACACTATTTGTTGATGGAAAGGGATATGTAAAATTGAAGGTTCAAATCTGGATTGTTATGACCTACTAGTAATTTCCTTAAAATTCAAGATGGGGTTTTGATGTAAATATAAAGCATGCGTAGATCCCAAGTGGGCACAGCAGGCTTTAAGTTTCTCTCTTTATAGTCCCCAGTGTCTGCCTGGTATTCTGTACATAGTAGATACTCTGTAATGTAACAGTGTTAGTTGATTAGGTGCATAAATAGTAATAATATGTTGTCTTTACTTGCATTGTCATGGCAGCTATATTAATAGTTAAATTGCTTGTATTTTCTCCAATGATGTCAAATGAAATGGCAAAATGAGATGTTTTGATGAATGAACATACAATATAATCGTGAATCAGCATAGAGATATCTCTAGTAGTCATATTTAATTGGCTTAAAGCAGTGGTTCTCAACCTTTCTAATGCCGCGACCCTTTAATACAGTTCCTCATGTTGTAGGGACCCCCAACCATAAAATTATTTTCGTTGCTACTTCATAACTGTAATTTTGCTACTGTTTTGAATCGTAATGCAAATATCTGTGTTTTCCGATGGTCTTAGGTGACCTTGCTAGCGGTTCTCAACCTGTGGGTCGCGACCCACAGATTGAGAACCACTGCTGTAGAGCCTAAGACCATCGGACAACTGAATACACAATCACCCCTCACTTCTCTATTTTATATATGTTAAGATAATATTTCAGCATATATTTTCCAGTGTAGTGTAAATTGAAAGATTCAGAAAATATCTATATATATAAAAGCTTAAGTAACTGGTCGACAGGTAACTATGATGCGTACTGACCTCCAGGGGCAGACATTCAACACAGGAGCTGCCCCCTGGTGGTCAGTGCCGCTCAGCTGACCAAAGGGTGCCAGGCTCATGGCTCCCAGTCCAGGCAGTGGGATTGACTGGGTGCGAGCCCACAGCTGCTTCTCGGGCGCCGCACGAGGAGTGAGGCTGCAATAAGAAGTGGTGACTGCATGGTCATGGGTGCGCCAGTCACCCTAGGACAGGCGTGCAGAGACCACAGCGAAGCAGCAGTGAGCCTACCAAGCGGCGGCAGCGGTGGGTGCAGTGGCCAGGATGAGCGGGAGTGGTATGGCGCCAGGCCCGGGCTTGGGCTCCTCCCTGGCCGCCTGCCACTTGGCACACTACTTCGTGCTGTGTGGGATCGATGTGGACAGCTGGCTGGAGCCTGAGGAGCTGGTGGGGAAGACCAGGCTTCAGCGGCACAGAGGTACACTGATCCCCGCAGGCCAGGCCGAGGTACCCCACTGGTGCAGGAATCTGTGCACCAGGCCTCTAGTATTAAAATAAAACCATATTTGAAGCAAACCAGGCAGCATATATACGTAGTAAAACTTTTTTTTTATATCTTTCTAATGAATGAGCCTAGCTCCATGAATTAATCTGTCGGTTTCCATAATCTGTTTTTCTTTCCATCCATGGAGTCCATCAATCAGCTTCAATCAATAGTTTTCAAACAAAGGTGATAGGGCTTTGCTGCTGGCTAAATTAACCTAGGGCTATTTAATCTTTTTCCATCGGATCTTTACCTCCAACTTCTAGATTCAGATCTCACTGGTTTTAAAATTTGATTGATTTCTCTGTTATCACTTTCCTATGGCTTTCAAATTTTGTCCATGAGCCTGTGAAAGATACCACATTTATATAGGTGAAGTAGATTTAATGGGTTACTATACTAGAAATCAGGGATTGAAGTTAATTTTCTACTGTTTCTATTTTGTCATGTTAACATAACATGAATAAATAATTTGTATATCAACCTGACAAATGGGTAATGATTGAGATATGATATGGCTTATTAAAAATAAAATAAAAAAAGAAGGATCTCTTACCCTTTGAGACAGCATGGAGGGATCTGGAGAGTATTATGCTAAGTGAAATAAGCCAATCAGAGAAAGTTACATGATCCCACTCATATGTGGATCTAATGAACAAAATAAACTAATGAACAAAATAGATGCAGAGACACAGAAGCATGGAACAGACTGATGAATATCAGGGGAAAAGTGGAGGTGGGTGGTGAAAGGGAGAGATTATGTAGGAACTTATATGCATATATGCATAACCCATGGACACAGACAATAGGGTGGTGAAGGCCTGGTGAGGCAGGCGCAGGGTAGAGGGGGTCCATGGGAAAAAAGGGGGGACATCTGTAATACATCTAATCTAATAATAGACAAATATGCAAATTGACCATACCTCCGACACACCCACAAGCCACGCCCACAAGCCACGCCCACCATCCAATCAGAGAGAGTATGCAAATTAACCCAAACCAAGATGGCTACAGCCACAGAGAGCAAGGTTTCCTAGGTAACAGAGGAGGCCAAGCTTTCCGCCTGCCATTTCCAGGCCTAAGCCTCCACTCAAGCTACAAAGTTTCAATTATAGAAGGTAAATGAATTCAAACAAATGGCGGCAGAATGGAGCTTGAGAGAGCAGGCCAGGGTTGCCGCCGGCAACAGGGGAAGCAAAGCTTTCCACACACCCTGGCCGGGCCCACCCGCTTAAGGCAACAAAGTTTCAATTATAATCCCAACACAATGGCTGCGGCCTCGGAGGGAGCCCCAGGCTTGGCTTGGCTCCGCTCCAGGCTACAAAGTTTCAATTGTAGAAGGAAAATAAATTCCAGATACCAGGGCCTCCGCTTGGGTTGCCAGGGGGCGTGGCCGGCCTGCAAACCACCACAGGCCCCTCGCTCAGGCCACCCCATGCCCCAAGGGAACCCCCACCTGATCCGGGATGCCCTTCAGGGCAAACCAGCTGGCCCCCACCCCTGTACCAGGCCTCTATCCTACCTAATAAAAGAGTAATATGCAGATTGATCATCACTGCAACACACAATATAGCTGCCCCCATGTGGTCAAAGATCCTGCCCCCATGTGGACACAAGATGGCCACCACAAGATGGCCAGCAGGAGAGGGCAGTTGGGAGGCACCCGGCCTGCAAGGGAGGGCAGTTGTGAGGGATCAGCCCTGCAAGGGAGGGCAGTTGAGAGGGACCAGGCCTGCAAGAAAGGGCAGTTGGAGGTGATCAACCCTCCAGGAGAGGGCAGTTAGGAGTGACCAGGCCGGCAGAGGAGGGAAGTTGGGGGCAAACAGGCTGGCAGGGGAGCTGTTAGGCATCAATCAGGCTGGCAGCGGAATGGTTAGGGGGTGATCAGGCTGGCAGGCAGAAGCGGTTAGGGCCAATCAGGAAGGCAGGCAGGCAAGCAGTTGGGAGCCAGCAGTCCTGGATTGTGAGAGGGATGTCCGACTGCCCGTTTAGGCCCGATCCCACCAGGATCAGGCCTAAACGGGCAGTCAGACATCCCTCGAGGGGTCTCATATTGGAGAGGGTACAGGCTGGGCTGAGGGAGAACCCCCCTCCGTGCACGAATTTCGTGCACCAGGCCTCTAGTTCAACAATAAAGATAATTTTTTTAAAAAGTAAAATAAAACAAAAAAAAATGTGATGCTGGAATAGAACTAGGGCTTGTTAATAACAATATAGTTTTAATAATAATATCTCAAAATAAATTCAATATGTAGCTTTTTAATAAAAGTTAGTTTTCATAAAATTAGGGCTGTAACTAGAATGGTTTGATATACATGGATTGGGATTTTACCATTGTGAAGTTATACGTTTAAATCTATACTTTTTTGTTTTTTTACTTTAAAGTTTATTTATTTTTCACTTACAATTCACATACAATTCACAATATTGTACTAGTTTTGGGTGGATAGTCCAGTAATTAGTCATTACATAAATTACTAAGTGATCACTCCTATAACTCTAGTACCCATTTGACACATTAGTTATTAAAATATTATTGATTATATTCCCTATGCTGTACTTTACATCCTCGTGACTATTTGTACTTCTTAAGTCTGTTAATTTTTTGCCCATTCCCCAAACCCCCTCCCATCTGGCAACTGTCAAAATATTCTCAGTATCTATGAGTCTGTTTCTGTTTTATTTGTTTGATTATTTTGTTCTTTAAATTGCACATATAAATGAAATCATATGGCATTTGTCTTCCTCTGTCTGACTTATTTCACTCAGCACAAAATCCTCTAGTTCCATCCATGTGGTTGCAGATGGCAAGATTTTTTTTTTTATGGCTGAGCCATATTCCATTGTATATATGCACCATTTCCTCTTTATCTATTCATATATTTTTAAATTAAATTTATTGGGTGACATTAGTTAATAAGATTATATAGGTTTCAAGTGTACAATTCTCTATATATTTAATTGAGAGTCCACCATCCAAAGTCAAATCATATTCCATCACCATATACTTGGCCCCCTTTACCCTTTACTAACTTCCCATCCCCCTTCCCTCTGATAATCACCACTTTGTTGTCTATGTCTATGAGTTTCAGTTTTATATCCCATATATGAGTGAGAACATATAGTTGTCAGCTTTTTCTGACTGACTTATTTCACTTAGATGATATTCTCAAGGTCCATCCATGTCGCAAATGGCAATATTTCATTTTTTTCTTATGGCTGAGTACTATCCCATTGTATGTATGTATCTCTCCTTTCATATATGGATGAATACTTAGGTTGTTTCCATGTCTTGGTTATTATAACTAATGCTACAATGAACATATGAATGTATATGTCTTTTTGATTTAGTGTTATGGGTTTCTTTGGATAAATACCCAGAAGTGGAATTGCTGTGTTTTTTCTTTGTCTCTTGCTATATAGACTTTGTTTTAAAGTCTATTTATCTGGTATAAGTATTGCTACCTACCAATTTTTGGTTGTTGGTTTGTTTCAATTATTATGAAATACATTTTTTCCATCCCTTCATGTTCAGTCTATCTTTCAATCTGAAGTGAGTCTCTTGTAGACAGTGTAAGTAGGGATCTTGTTTGATTATCCATTCAGTCTCCTTGTGTCTTTTGATTGGAGCATTTAATTCATTTTCATTTAACGTTATTATTGATAGATATGCATTTATTGCCATTTTATTATTCATATTTTATCTTGTTTTTTTTAAATTTTCTTTTTAAAGAAAGTCCTTTAACATTTTTGTAATACTAGTTTGGTGGTGATGAACTCCTTTAGCTTTTTCTAGCCTGGGAAGCTCTTTATCTATCATTTGATTCTAAATAATAGCTTTGCTGGGTAGAGTAATCTTGGTTGTAGATTCTTGTTATTCATCACTTTGAATATTTCTTGCCAATCCCTTGTGGCCTGCAAAGTTTCTGTTGAGAAATCAGCTGACAGTCATATGGGAGCTCCCTTGTAAATAACTAACTGCCTTCCTCTTGCTGCTTTTAAGATCGTCTCTTTGTCTTTAACCTTTGGCATTTTAATTATGGTGTGTTTTGTTGTGGACCTCTTCAGATTCATCTTGTTTGGGACTCTCTTTGCTCCCTGGACTTGTATGCCTATTTCCTTCACCAAGTTAAGAAAGTTTTCCATCATTATTTTTTCACATATATTTTCAATTTATTGCGCTCTCTCTCTCTCTCTCTCTCTCTCTCTCTCTCTCTCTCTCTCTCTCTCCTACTTCTGGCACCCCGCCCCCTCCATTATGTGAATGTTGGCATGTTTGAATTGTTCCAGAGGCTCCTTATAGTATCCCCAAATGTTGCCTTTTTTTTCTGTTCTGACTGTGTGTCTTCTGCTTTTTTATCTTCCAACTCTCTGATTAGATCCTCTGCTTCATCTAGTCCACTGTTGGGTCCCTGTAATGTATTCTTCATTAAAAATAGTGTATTCTTCATTATTGCTTGGCTCTTTTTTTGTGTTTTCTATCTCCATTTTTATGTTTCTTATCCCTTTGTTGAAGTTCTCACTAATTTCATCTACTCTTCCCTAAGTTCATAGATCATCCTTATAACCAGTGTTTTGAACTGTATATCTAGTAGATTGCTTGCCCCTATTCTGTTTAGTTCTTTTTCTGGAGTTTTGTTCTGTTCCTTCATTTGGGACATATTTCTTTGTCTTCATTTTGGCTGCCTCCCTGCTTTTGTTTCTATGTATTAGGTAGAGCTGCTACATCTCTGGATCTTGGTAGAGGGGCCTTATAGAGTAGGTGTTCTGTAAGTTCCATTGGCACAGCCTTCCTGATCACCCAAACTAAGCAGTCCAGGTGCACCCCTCTCCTGTGTGGGTTGTGTACATCCTCCTGTTGTAGTAGAGCTTTGATTGCTGTTGGCACCTCAAAGGGAAGGATATATCCCCAGGCTGACTGGCTGTGAGGACCCACTGTGATCACTGTGGAGGATCAGTTATGCAGGAGCCAACCTCACAAAGCAGGAATTACTTCAGTGGGCCTGCTGAGTCTGCCCCTTGAGCATGTCCCTTGTGAAGGAGATTGGGTGGTACTTCAACATGGTCTGAAACTGTCCACTGGGTGTATTGCTTATGGGGCCTTCCAGGAGGTTCAGCCCAAGGTCAGCTGCTGCTTGGGGACACCAGGCATGAGCTACAAAGGAATATTTGGCTGGGCTTGGAGGTGCCCAGAAGAGACAGAGCTTTGAGCCAAGGCTGGCTGCCCCTAGTGCTGAGCTGGGGTCACTTAGGAAAATGCATGTGGCATGTCAAGGCCAGATATTGCTTGTTTGAGATACTCTAGGAAAATGTGAAGCATGAGCCAAAACAGGCTGTTTGTAGAAAAGCCACTGGAAGTGGCTTAAATTGGCCCACAAGTTGGATGGGGAAAGGTCTCAAGGAATCATCAGAGCAGGTCTCGCAGTGTTAGCCAGGTTGATGGAGACTCAGATATGGTGCCTCTCTGCCTGTTCAGTGTGGCTCAGAAAAGGGACAATGGCCTCTGCCAACAATTCTCTCTGAGAGAAAGTTGCCCCTCCAGCTCTTGCCCTGACCCCAGACAACTCAGTTCCTCCTCATATATCCCTAGTGCCCCAGTGCTGGGGCTCAAGTGAGTGAATCCGAGTAAGTTGGTGCACAGGCTCTTTAAGAGGAATGCCTGGGATTCCAGAAGCCTTCCAACTCACTCAGCCACAATCCCCACTGGTTTTTACAGCCAGAAGTTATGAGGACTCCTCTTCCTGGCACTGGAACCCTGGGCTGGGGAGCTGAGATTCCTGCTCCTCAAGGAGACCTCTGCATCTGAGACATCCCTCCTGATTATTACCAGTCACACATGTGTATGGGCCCAGCCCATTCATCCATTCATGTCTCCAACCTTTCTACCCATCTGATGTGGCTTCTTCTTTATATCCTTAGTTGTAGGACTTCTTCAGGTGGTTCTGAATGATGGTTGATCTGTAGCTTACTTGTAATTTTGATGTTGTGGGCAGTTCCAAGTATAGCATTTCCTTATGCATCCATGACCTAAACCTAAATCCTGGCTTGATGGCAGCAGCAGTGGCTTTTTTATTTCCTGAGAAGATGAAAGACACCATACTGCCCCTGACCCAGGGCAGGGGGCAGGGGAGGCAATAGGTGGGCAATGGTACCCAAGGCTCCCAGTAAGGAACCTTGGCTATGTGTGGGTATGTGGACAGGGAGAGGTCGAAGCTTTAAATCTACAAGTTTTATAGATCCTTGTTTATACACTTAGACAATGTAAGTTCACTATGACCATATATAAAACAATATTTATCAAAATTATAAGAACATAAAGTCACTTATCCTATATAATAAAGAGGTAATATCCTATATAATAAAGAGGTAATATGCAAATTGACCATCACTCCAACACACAAGATGGACGCCGCCATGTGGACACAAGATGGCCACCACAAGATGGCCAGCAGGGGAGGGCAGTTGTGGGCAATCAGGCCAGCAGGGGAGGGCAGTTGGGAGGGACCAGGCCTGCAAAAGAGGGCAGTTAGGGGTGACCGGGCTGGCAGAAGAGGGCAGTTGGGGGCGACCAGGCCTGCAGGGGAGGGCGGTTGTGGGGGGACCAGGCTGGCAAGGGAGGGCAGTTATAGGTGACCAGGCCAGCAGGGGAGGGCAGTTAGAAGTGACCAGGCTGGCAGGGGAGGGCAGTTAGGGGCAATCGGGCCGGCAGGGAAGGTTAGTTAGAGGCGACCAGGCTGGCAAGGGAGGGAAATTAGGGGTGACCGGGCCTGCAGAGGAGGGCAGTTGGGGGAGACCAGGCTGGCAAGGGAGGGCAGTTGGGGGTGACCAGGCCTGCATGGGAGGGCAGTTGGGGGCAACTAGGCTTGCAGGGGAGGGCAGTGGGGGGCAACCAGGCCTGCAGGGGAGAATAGTTAGGGCCAATTGGGCTGGCAGGGGAGCAGTTAGGCATCGATCAGGTTGGCAGGGGAGTGGTTAGGGGGTGATCAGGCTGGCAGGCAGAAGCAGTTAGGGGCAATCAGGCAGGCAGGCAGGCGAGTGCTTGGGAGCCAGCAGTCCTGGATTGTCAGAGGGATGTCCGGCTGCCCATTTAGGCCCAATCCCACTGGGAGCCTAAATGGGCAGTCAGACATCCCTCAAAGGGTCCCAGATTGGAGAGGGTGCAGGCTGGGCTGAGGCACACAAATTCCATTCACTGGGCCTCTAGTAATTAAATAAAAAGAGACCTTAACACTGCAAATATCATTCAGAACAGCTGGGTGAAAAATTTTTTCATGTCAGGGTCCTAACACTGGCAATGTTGAGCACATTACAGTATAAGGATACCCCTACTAAAAACAATTAGAAAAGTCAGATAAAACACACAGTCAAGAGTTGGAAGACATCACAAAGCTTCTAAGACAACCACAAATTGGGGGACCAAGAAGGTAGAGAGAATGAAACCCAAGAGAGATAAGCCTATCTCTTTGGCTCCTTTTTTATCTTGGGGCATTTGCTCAAATGGGTAGAAAGTTGAAAATCTGAGTGCAACATCTCAGCCAGGAAGCAAAGGGCCAGCAAAGCACCTGCCAGTCTCACAGAATGGACAGACAAAAATTGGAATTTAGGATCTCCAAGGCAGCCTAGAATTGAGAGACATGGGATGGGTAAAAAGTGCGTGGAACCTCTGTGGTTTTCTCCTCAAGGCCTTTACCAAATTGTTTAGCTGTGAGGCAAGAGGTTAAGAAGCTAAGCTGAGGCACTCTGAAAATCAGACAGAGCTTTTAGCAGTTTTACAGGGCTTAGAAAATAAATTTTGTAGTTTAGAACCCACCAAGGACTTGGGGACTCTAGTAAACACCCAAATCTCTTGCCGATTATCCCATGGAGACAGGGTGGACCAGACTTTGAAGAAGCCATACCAAAACCTCAACTGGACTCAAGGAACTCAGTCTTTGACAGATAGAGATAGAAGATTCACTTGCCTTAACATACTTTGCTATATTATATTTTAAATTTGTATATAATACTTTTTAATATGGATATTTAGATAATTGACTTCACTCTTTGTTTTGCTAAAATATGCATTTATATACAGCGGTGTGGATCAAGCCTGCAATTTGGGCATGTGCCCTCTCCAGGAATTAAATTGCAACCTCCTGAATCATGGGTCAAAGCTCAACCACTTAGCCACACCAGCCAGGCTTGTGTCTATCTTTAAAGAAAGATTTCTGCCCCACCGGAGTTCAGTTCTATATTGCAATCAGTGTTAAATACCTCCTGCTAAAGTAGTTACACTGTATGCAGGTTCTTCTTTCCAGTCCTTTTTCTCATTTGTTGTTTTTAAGCACATACCAACAGTCTGCTTTCACTTCCGTGAATACTCAATTGCTCGTAGGTACACTCTAAACAATCATAAGGTTACTTTCCCTGGACATCAATAAATTTGATATATTTTTACTATCTCGAAGGCAATAAATATCCTTTTACAAAGTGTGTTTCATGAATTAGGTCAAATTACATTTGGGCTGCTTCAGAGCTGCAGAGAAAGGTGCCAAACATTTGATATAACACAACATTGTATTTATCTCCAGGGGAAAACAAAACTTCTGATTCTCTCATAAAAAGTAAAGGGGAGCCCAGCCAGTGTGACTCAGTGGTTGAGTGTCAACCTATGAACCAGGAGGTTACAATTTGATTCCCAGTCAAGGCATATGCCCAGGTGCGGGCTTGATCCCCAGTAGGGGGCATGCAGGAGGGAGCTGATCAATGATTCTCTCTCATCATTGATGTTTCTATCTTTCTTTCCCTCTCCCTTCCTCTCTCTTAAATCAATAAAAACATATTAAATAAATAAATGCACAATAGAACAAGGATATGAATGTCAGATTTGCTTTATTTCGTCTTCTTGTTTATTAGGAAGGAATAGAAAACAATGCCTGAAAAATTTATTAGCAATAAGCTATTTGACATGTTTTCATAGTTATTATAGACTAGGGGAGAAACCATACTCAGTTCTCAGAGAAGATCAAGACAAAGAGATCATCTGAAACTATAAGAAGTCCTCATCATAACGCAGAAACTACTGAATTATAAGTCTGGAGGAAAGGATGACAACTGGGCATTGAGGAGTGAAGAAAGGGCCTGTATATGTGGTACAGGCAACCAAAACCTTCTTCTCAAGACAAAATGGCCTTCCTGAATCATGTGAATTAAAGTAGGTCATTGTAAGGAACATCAAGAGAGCAAAAGATGGTGGTATGAACCTATGGGTTCATAAGTTGTAGAAACAAACTTGCATATATCTTGCAAACTAACTCCAAAAAAATCATTGGATAAGCCTAGAATTGCAAAATAAAATATCTATTCTTTTGTCCACATCAAACAAATAAATTAATCAGAATAATTAATTACTAAAATTTTAGGTCCTAAAGGAAATAATCTCTAAAATTAGTAATTTACCACAGTACATACACCCAAATCACCACTGACATTAAAATAAGTGTATCACTTCCTGTTATGATTCAATGCTTTATGGCTTTGACTCTAATTGTACTAACATTTTTTTCTTTTTTTATTGTTTAAAGTATTACATATACAAGTACATATGTTTCCTTCCCCCCCCCCCAGCCTCCCCTAGCCTCCCCTACCCCCCAGCATATGCCCTCACCATCCTTCCCCCAGTGTCTGTGTCCATTGGTTATGCTTATACTAGGTGTACCGGTTAATAATGGTGGATTTTGTAATCAAAGAAAACACGATAATTTCAAGAGAAACATCAAAAGTGCTTTATTCAAAGTAATGTCCGTCACTAGCTACACATTTCCCCCATCTTTCAGGTAATTTGTGGGTACAATCCCAATAGAACCTTTCTTGTTTTGAGGCAAACCATTCAGAGACCCAATTTTCCACTTCTTTGTACGTTTTGAAGTGCTGCTCAGAAAGTGCATGTGCCATCGATCGGAACAAGTGGTAACCTGAAGGAGCAAGGTCTGTTGAATACAGCAGGTGGGTTAATACTTTCCAGGCAAGATCTTTTAACGTGTCTTTAACTGGTTTTGAAATGTGTGATGGTGCGTTATCATGAAGCAAAATTACTTTGCTGTGTTTTCTGGCACATTCTGGTCATTTCACGATCAAAGTGTGGTTCAAATTGATTATTTGTTGTCGGTAGCAATCAGTATTAATGGTTTCACCTGGTTTAGAAGCTCATAATACACCACACCTTCCTGATCCCACCAAACACAGAGCATTGTCTTCTTTCCAAAGCAATTTGGCCTCGCAGTCAATGTTGATGGTTGACCTGGATCAACCCATGATTTTGTGCATTTGGGATTCTCAAAATAAATCCACTTTTCATCGCCAGTCACAATTCGATATAAAAAAGACTTTCTTTTATGCTGTTGAAGCAACATTTTACTGATGACTTTTCGGTTTTCCATTTGTCATTCATTCAGTTGATGTGGCATCCATTTTCCTTCCTTTAAAATCTTTCCCATTGCTTGTACACGATTGGAAATTGTTTGCTGAGCAATGTTTAATCTTTCTGCAAGTTGTTTTGAGTTTGACATGCATCTTCATCCAATAATGCTTGTAATTGTTGGTCTTCAAACTTTTTTCGGTTGACCTGGATGTTCTTTGTCTTTCACATCGAAATCATCACTTTTGATGCATTTAAACCAGTGTTCACAAGTATCTTGAGATGGAGCATGTTCACCCTAAGCTTCCTAAAGTATATGATAACTTTTTCTTCAAAATAAAGTAATGAATTAAAACTTTTTGCAAATGCTCTTTTTTTCCACATGAAATTCGACATTTTTAAGCATAAAAATATCTATGATGTTAACACCTTCACCAAATTTGACATATGAAGTTTTGAAGCTTGCTGTCAATACAACAAAATAGCATACATATCAAATAGCATATATATATCAACATATGTGTAACTCCATCTATTGAAAAAAATCCGCATTAACTGGTACACCCAGAATGCATGTATACAAGTCCTTTGGTTGATCTCTTGACCCAGTAATACCACTTCTAAGAATATATCCCAAGAAAACAGAAACACCAGTCAGAAAGGATATATGCACCCCTATGTTCATAGCAGCACAATTTACAATAGCTAAGATCTGGGAACAGCCTAAGTGCCCATCAGCAGATGAGTGGATTAGAAAACTGTGGTACATCTACACAATGGAATACTACGCTGCTATAAAAAAGAAGAAATTCTTACCATTTGCAACAGCATGGATAGAACTGAAGAGCATTATGCTAAGTGAAAAAAGCCAGTCAGATAAAGATAAATATCACATGCTCTTACTCATTTGTGGAATATAAAGAACATCATAAATTGATGAACAAAAATAGATATAGAGATAAAGAAGCATCAAACATTACTGTCAAACTACAGTGGGAAGGCAGGGGAGAGTTGGGGGGGGGGGTAAGAGATCAACCGAAGGACTTGTAGTAATATTTTATTAAAATATTTTATCTTTTCTCCTTACTATAACAGTCTTCTTCCTAATGTTTATCTCTTTTCTATACTGGAGTCAGGAACCCAAGATTCCATTCCCAGTTCTAACACATCTTTTATATCACAACAAAACGTTTTCTCAACAAAGATTCACAGGATGCTAGATCTGGTACAATTCTTGGAGGTAACTAATTTCTATAGATCCATTTAACTAGTGTGGGAACACAGACAATGAGAATCTAAGAGGCTAAAGGATGTTCCTTCTGTGGAAGACATTTCACATGGCTCTCTTGAGGTCCCATACATCTCGCTGGCTTTGCTAAAAAGGCAGGACTGTCACCACTCCACCAGGGCCATTTCACAGGATCATGTTTGCTGTGAGAAGTCTTGAGGGATGAGGCAACATCCTCCATTAGGAAAAACAGCAGGATTGCTTCCTGCTCACTACAAAACTGTGCTTTCCCAAGTTTAGAATTCCTCTCTTATAATGTAACCCACTGCATGTGCAGGCACACATGTAGGCCTACTGCATTACCCCATGAAACTTGGGGATAAGGGTAGACGTGTGCAAATATGCTGATGCTCATACTGTTTGCTGTGTTGTAATAAAGTCCTTTGTCTCTGAGCTATGAGTCTCATGTCTTCTGTGAGTATTCATGAAATGATAATGACTTATAAACTAGGTAAAATCAAACCCCAGAACTGACACCCAGCAGAAAAGAGAAAACAAATAGAGCCATCATCTTCTGACATCTCTTTTTTTTTTTTCATTAGAAATAATGCTACACATTATAGTCATGAGAAATCAAAATGTTAGTATCTGAAGCCTATTAAGGAAAGAAATAATTTAAATACATTTTTGCCCATATGGTTTTATAAAAAATTAAAGGGAATATCTTCAATTGAGAAAATATTTTTCTATTTTACAATATAGAATAATATGAAATAGTAGCACACACAAGGAATATATTTTTACTCTTAAATTGTTAACTTTAAATTCACTCTTAAAATTTCTATTCAGTTTATTTCCCAATCTTCTTTCTTTGTTTCCATAATATCAATAGCATCCATTGTTTTCATCTATGAAAAATGTTAATATTATTTAAATTTCTTTTCAGATTTCTCTGTTAACCATAGTGCTAAGAGTAAAAATTTTCCTTTTGGTTGCATTTACTTTTTTGTTTCCATTCGGGTTTTAGTTTAGAGTGTTAGCTTCTTGGCTATGTCACTGAACCTATCACACAGTGGGCTTAAAATTCTAGTTTCTCACAGAGGACTCTGCTTCCATCTATGATTAAAGGTGGATGTAAGGCTTCCTGGAGACTTCCACAAACATTCAATTTGGTGTTTTGATTCCAGTTAAAAGATAAAATAGCCATTCTTAGTTCCAGGGAGCGGTTTAAACCTGATTTCTGTTAGTACTAAAACCCAGCACCTAAAAAAAGCAGCTAGCCTGATACCCCTGAAACCCTGCTCACAAACCATAGCTCATTCCTCAGACTCTCGACTTCCTTTCCATTTCTGTCAACTCAAGGTTTCGTTTTGATGGTTTTGAGCTCAGGCCACTTCTTATCTTTAACAAGGCCTTATTTTATACAGAATCCCTGTTTATACTATCTAGGGGTAAAAGGGTACCTTCCCAAGTCAACTTTGTCTGCCATAGACATACCAAAGAGAGGCAACAATGCTGCTGTCTCTTTTTCTTTACCATCAATGTGGCTTTTATATGTAAAAGCCAGTTTATCAACAAAATCAGAAAATATTCTAACAGCAACATGGAAATGGGAAACATTTCCAAGGGCCATAGGTCATAGGCAGATAGGTGTTAAAATAATTGTAGAAGTTGAAATGTGTGAGTAATAGCTATCAGATAGAAGCAATGGCTAATCCTCAAAAGAGAAAAGTTTGCCCTAACCGGTTTGGCTCAGTGGATAGAGCATTGGCCTGAGGATTGAAGAGTCCCAGGTTTGATTCTGGTCAAGGGCATGTACCTTGGTTGCAGGCACATCCCCAGTAGGGGGTGTGCAGGAGACAGCTGATTGATGTTTCTCTCTCACTGATGTTTCTAATTCTCCATCCCTCTCCCTTCCTCTCTGTAAAAAATCAATAAAATATATGTTTTTTAAAAAGTGAGAGAAATGTTCTATTCATTGAAAAGTTATTCAGAGAATATTAAATAATAGTGTAACCTTAGATAAACAACATGGTAAGCATTTTAAGCATTTTGTGGTGGTGATGTTTGGGGGTGATTCATGTGTGTGTGTGTGTGTGTGTGTGTGTGAGTGAGAGAGAGAGAGAGAGAGAGAGAGAGAGAGAGAGAGAGAGAGAGGCGTATTCTGTTTTGATTTTTTGTTTTTCAAGTTCATTTCTTTTTTTAAATCAACACCTTTTTTCCTGGATTGTTTTATCTTAGTAAGTCTTAGTTCAGTGAGATTTTTTCCCCTGAAAACAAGAAATAGTGTCCTGGCCAGCAGGTCTCAGTGGTTAGAGCATCGGCCCAGGCACCAAAGGATCGCCTGTTCAGTTCCTGGGTTCCCAGGCAAGGGCATGTGTCTGGACTGCAGATTCAATCCCCAGCTATGGAGGCTGTGTGTGGGAGGCAACCAACTGATGTGTCTCTCTCACATCAATGTTTGTCTCTCTCCTCTCTATCTCTCTCTCATCCTCTCCCCCCCACCCCGCCCCCACTTCCACTTTCTAAATATCAATGGGAAAAAAGTATCCTCAGGTGAAGCTTAATAAACAAGTAATAGTTTTCCTCTTCAATTTATTCTTTTAGACCAAAACTGAAATTAGACTGCAGATCAAAGACCATAGCAAATTCCTGACATTGGAAATTGTCTTCACAGACATTCACATGCCCTATCCCCCTCTACACAGTCCATTTTCTACCTGACAATGCTTAAATTGTTTTATTTTTCTTCATTAAAACCACCACACCTCTTCATTTAACTCCTGTTTTAGTACCTTGATTCAGCAGGATCATAAAAACTTTTATTTTTGTTGTCTCTGCTTCTTTTTGCCGCAGGGAGAAGTAAAAAGAAACAAGTTAAAGAATAAACAGTCAACCCTTCTTTAAAAATATATAACTAGATTTCTAAAGAAATGAAAAAATATGATACTAGTGGGAAAACATTGCAGTCAAATCTATATTTAACTTGAAATAACATAACTTTTTGTGGGTGTATTTGACATTCCCTCATAACTGCTACAACCTCTGTGAGTCCTCAGTAAATATTAATTATGGATAATTGACAATTCCCTCTTCTAATGGAAGCTACAGAACTAATTTTCAAGTTTCCACTTTATGCCAGTGCAGCAAAGGGCAGCCTTCGAAATGGTCTTTTCTCTGTCTGAGAGTATAAACATGATCTTCCTATGAGAAATGAGTGTGCATTTTTCAGGGTCCTCAAAAGGAAGTCAAGTTTCTATACAGAATCAAAACCTCAAACAAACAAACAAACCAGAAAACCTATTTTATCTCTCTTTATTTAAAGAAAAAAATAATTAAGTCAGATTCTGAGCAGCCATTCTATTTTTAAATACACTTTCCATTTTATAAGAAGTTCTACTGAAGTGAATGCCTTAATTGACCAGCCTGCAAATGACTTAAACCATTACAATTTCCTAATCCTATATAATAAAAGCCCTTTGACCATAATGGCGTAACAACCAGAACGACCACTCAACCAGTTGCTATGAGGTGCATTAATCACCTCTCAGTCCCTCCCTCCCGGCCTGCAGACTTTGATTGCCAGATGGCGAATGGGGAACCATGGGGAACCGGGGTGGATGGCGACGGGGCAAGACTGGGGACTGGCAAGTGGGCAGAAGATGACCCTGATCGCAGGCTAGGCCTAGGGACCCTACCTGCGCACGATTTTGTGTGCTGGGCCTCTAGTTAGGAGAATATAATGGCAGTGGCAAATGTCACCAGAGTGCTTTAGTCTATTTCCTACCAATTCCACCTGATCAATCTGTTACATTTTCCATATATCTTACAGATCCATGAATAACATAAACTCATTGCTTCAACTCATTTAAGAAATATATTTTACAATGAGCATGGGTGCATTTTCAAATTGGACACAAAGACAAATATATGTGTGTATATGTAAACAAATACAAACGTATGCTATATGTATAATATATGACATATTATATATGATGTTGTATATAAGGTACTTCTATAATCTTTCCAAATAAGTTGAATTAGATTTAGCTTCAGAATAAAGAGAAAACTATAGCATGCATTTCTACTATGATTTTTAGATAAATAAAAAGCTCCATAGAAATACTTAAATCATGATTTTTTTAAAGGTTTAATTTATTGACAAGTTTTCAGAAACATACCTATTTTCCCGAGCAAGGTTTACCGTTGCTTGCTTTCTTCATCATAAACTGCATGCTTACCTGAGACTTTTCTTTTTCATGTGACAACTGAGCAGTGTCATAGAAATTGCTTTTATGTGGATTGATCATTTCAATTGGAATTTGTGCTTCTAATCCAAAACTTTTGGTAAGAATTTAGGTCATGTCATTTAGCCTGTTTCATTGTACTTAGTCAAATGTGTCCAACTCACACACTTTCAATAAATAGCATGAACGAACACTCCCAGCTCATGGGATCAGGTGGGAATGAGAGTAAGAAGGAGCACTGCCCCTGGTCCAGGAGGGGAACTGGGAAGACTTGGCTCGTCTGCCTTCTATGGGAACTCACCAAGCAGCCAGGCCTTCACTTTACCCCTCTACCATCCACATAAAACTCCAACTCAAAAAAAGAAAGAAAATGCCTGACTGATACACTTGCCTTCCCAAAATAATCTGAGTAAGGATTGTTACCACTTACAAAGAGCTTGCTAGGTAGGTTCCAGGCACTGTTCTAAACACTTTACACAGTTTATCTCCTTTAATCTTCATAATAATCTAGTGAAGCAGGTGCTATTATTTTCCCAAGACTTAAAGATAAGAACACTGTGGTGCAACAATGTTAAAGTAATTTGTTGAAGATCACACTGAAAGAAAATTTCATTTGCATTTTTCAGTCATATTAAATGGTATTGTGGGTGGGTAGCATGTAACTCCATTTCACGTATTACATGCCCAGACTCAGACAGGGTCAGGTGCAATTATATTAGGACAGTCTAGAGGGAGGAAAGTGCTGGGTCAGGATCAGCGGCTTCCAGCATCACTTCCAGCCTCACACCTAACCAGTGTTTAACCTTGAACAAGTCACTTAACTCCTGCGCCCAAATTCCCAATCTGCAAAAGGAGAGATTAGATGTTCTCAAGGCCTTTTCAACCAAAAAAATATATTTCACTATGAGTAATGGCTAAAAGAAATGTCACAATGATCTGATGACTTGATGTATGAGCCATGCTAATATTAAAATTATTAAAATGAGTGTATCTGCTTTCTAAATAGAGATTCAGCCACAATTCCTTCAGATCAACAGGACTAGAAAAAACACCCTGGTTTCTAAAGCAGTAGGTCTTCGATATTTTACCAGCACCAGTACAGGTGATGCGTTCATTCACTCATTCATCCACTAACTTAGTCATTGCTGAGTGTACACTGTGAACCAAGTGTTGTTCTAATCACTGAACTACAAAGGATGAATAAAACAAATGCAATTTCTGCTCCCAAGAAGCTTATGCATACATACACACATATGTAAACATACATACAACACATATAAAAATTAATGTGTGTTTATAAACACTGATGTACAATAGAGATTGTGATAAATTCCAGAAGACTGTACATAGAAGACTTCCTGTAGATGGATTTTTTAAATTAGAATAAAAAAACAATACTGTATTATACACTTAAAAATTGTCAAGAGAATAGATCTCATGTTAATTATTCCTACAACAACAACAACAAAAAGACAAAAAAAGAAGCACAAAAAACTTATAGAGGTGATGGATATTTCTTTTATCTTAATTGTGGTGATGGTTTCATGGGTGTATGCATATGTTCAAACTCATCAAATGTCATACATTAAATATGTACATTATTCTATATCAATTATATCTCAATAAAGCCATTTTTAAAATTAAAAACTAAAAGAAAATTTGAATATAGTTGTGAATGTCTGTTCAGCAATTCCATCAAAATAAAAAGACTTACTGTACTGCACCTGCCACAGACCCTTAATGTTATTAATAATTAGCATTTATTTTATCCATATCCATATATTGTGAGGAAGATTTTTCTTCCCATTATAACATTCAAAAACATGTATGGGCCACCTTATTTACTGAATTTCTAGGATAATTCCAAACCACTGTTTACCTGAGTTAGAAAATGGTCCTTAGTTCATGACACACTGTGTAATTTCTCAAGCTTAAGCATGCATCAGAATCACCTAGAAGGCTTGTTAAAATGTGGGTGCTTGGGCCCACGCCTAGACATCTAATTGATCAGGTCAGTGTGGGGCCAAGAACTTGCATTTCTGACCATTTGCCAGATGATGCTCATGCTGCTGGTCCCAGGTCCACACTATCCCATGACACTGTTTTTCACGCACTGTTGAAGATATTTCTGTGCCATAGAATACTGATTCTCAAAGCTATTCAGTAAAGTGGCATTAGAATACCCATTTATGATGGTAAAGTGAAACCCAGAGATGATAAGGAAGCTGATCAATGACTCAGAGGTCCTAGGTAGCAGCCCAGTTTATCTGTCCTGGAGGTCATCATGGAATGTATTGTGTAAAGCTGAGTTCTAACTTTAAATTTAGTGACAAATCTAAATTGATGCCCTAGACCAGTGGTCGGCAAACTCATTAGTCAACACAGCCAAATATCAACAGTACAACGATTGAAATTTCTTTTGAGAGCCAAATTTTTTTAACTTAAATTTCTTCTAAGTAGACTTCAAAATAGACTCACCACTTCTTCAAAATAGACTCGCCCAGGCCGTGGTATTTTGTGGAAGAGCCACACTCAAGGGGCCAAAGAGCCGCATGTGGCTCATGAGCCGTGGTTTGCCGACCATGGCCCTAGACAGATCTTGGGCCCCAGTGAAATACTAACAGGACTGTGGTATTTATTTCATTTTGCAAATTAAAAGAAAACTGAAACTCAGGAGGCTCTCTGTGACGATGAGATGTGCTGTCTAATACCTGAAATTAAAGAACCATGAATCAAATAAAAAAATATTCATTTATCATTCCATTTTGTTTCTTTATAATGTGAAATCTTACCTGTGTCTTGAAAAATATTTTCCATATAAAGGCACAAAATGAAAGATGTTGAGGTCAAGTATACTATAATCCCAATATTTATAAAATATTATTTTAATTGAAAAGCAACAACAGCTAGAAAGATTTGAGTCCAGTGTAATATGTGTGCTTGAGTTTTGGTGACACTCGAGTCAAAATAAAGCCTTTTTTTGTTTGTTTGTTTTGGTTAACCCTCACCCGAGGATATTTTTTCCATTGATTTTTCGAGAGAGTGGAAGGAGGAGAGATACTGATGTGAGAGAGACACCTAACCAACCCTTCTCCCCTCCGCCCTTCCTGGCCCCCGTGTTGGGGATCAAACCAGCAACCCAGACCAGGTACGTGCCCTTGACTGGGAATGGAACCTGAGACCCTTGGTGCACGCACTCTATCCACTGAGGCACACCAGCCAGGGAAAGACATTCTTATATGTCCTGGAGTATTACTAAGCTAGAACAGAATATACTACCAACAAATCTTGAAATGGGCAGTCTCTCAATTTAATTTTAATAGAAATATATTTTTCATAGTCACACCTTGTTCTTTAAATATATGTAAAATGCAATATTTTGACACTAATCCTATATAATAAAAGGCTAATATGCAAATAGACTGAACGGCAGAACAACCAGAACAACCGAATAGCCAGTCGCTATGACATGCACTGACCACCAGAGGGCATGTGCGGAACATGGTGGGCGTTGACCACGGCAGAATGGTGGAGCAAGTGAGCAGGGGCACCAGACCAAGGCAGGGCATCGGTTGCTGTCATCAGGGCGAGCCTCTGGTGGTTACTGAAAATTCTTTGCTCCCGTGTGTCGCGGTTCCACCCGGCGCTCGCACCTGCTGCCGGTGCCAGCCCCACTCGCACCCGCTGCCTGTGCCTGGTGCTGGCCCCAATCACTCAGCACCATCAGCAGGTGCAAGCGGCAGCTGCTAGCCCTGATCGCCCCTGAGGGCTCCTCCACCTCCCCCTGCTCCTGAGGGGCAATCAGGGCAGCAGCCACCACTCGCACCCGCTGACCTCACTGGCCCCACTCGCACCTGCTGCTGGCGCTGTCCCCAATCGCTCTGCGCCATCAGCAGGTGCGAGCAGGGCCAGTGCCATCAGGATGTGGGAGCGGTAGTGGCGAGAGTGGGGCTGGAACCGAGGTGGGAGGGGCCGAGAGGGGGTGCGGAGGATGGGCCGAGACCTGCCCCTATGCCTATTGCAGCCTCGTGGCCCACAGTTCCTTTCAAGGTGCACGAATTCATGCACTGGGCCCCTAGTATTGAAAGAAAAGGGAAAAGACAACAAGCTCCCTTTCTTGGGGTCACAGCCCAGAAACCTAGCTTACTAAATGGTTGGCATCTCACAAAGTGAGAGCAGGCATTTGTTTAGGCTTTTTTCCCTAGAGATGGATCCTTATTTGCACGTATCATTTACAGCTTTGCCATGTGGGTTCAGCTGAAAATGGAACTCAGTCGGAAACCAAAATTAATTGAATCAACTCAAGTCCTTTGACAAAAAAAAAAACATGCAAGTAAAAACTACTTCGGATTTAGCGTACCAGTTCTTGTATTGATTCCACTTAAGATAAAAACATGCTGACATTCCCAAAATGTGTGACCGCATCCAAGTGAATGAAAACTTCAGAACTAGAGACAAACTGTGTATTTAATAACTGTTTATTAAAATGCCCTTATACTTTTAATGAATATTTTTCTCATTTGCATATCTTCTTCCATTTGGCTCTAAACACCAAAAGAGTGCCACAAATCTCTCCAAGCCAGAATGCAGAAAAGTATTTTTTATTTATTTTGCTCAAATCAATTCCAGAACTTTAATTTCTCTTATGGTGAGCTAAGGTAATCAGTTAGCCTGCTTTTTGCTTTGTTTTGAATTATATTTCTCCATTGCAGCCTATTATTTAGTTTGTACCAATACTTTAGTTTCCCATAAAGTGGGAGGTATATAGTTACATGAACCCTGCTTACAGAACCCAAAAGGAGATCCCTTTGAGTGAAGGAACTGAAGTGAAATAAAAGGAAATATGAGGAATTACTTAAACAGTCTTACTTTAACTTTAGGAACAATAAAGAACCAACAAGACTATATGAAAGTTCCAGAGGGTGGTGTGAGCTTTACATGAGATGCTGAGTTGAAGAAACAAGTGTATGGACACCTAGCTATCAGCTGGAGCCACTGAGAGCACTTAGTGGCACAGTACTATTGGAGGGAAGAAGGAAAGACATGCAGCATGCATGCTTTGAGCCAATAGTTGGTAGGCACTGTGATTGTAAGGTAGCTACAGTAATACATAAAGTATTACCCCAGGCCTTGATGAGCTCAAATGTGGTGACAGGCACCTACTTACACAATCACCTAGAAATTAACATAAAGATGCCACTGTCTCATATTTAAAAACTAATGTACATATCAGTTCAGCTATGTGAGTCATTGACAACCTCCACTTACATATGTAAAAACAGATTCTGAACATGTCCAAGTAATGGAGCTAGAATTCTCTTCTTGTTTCCTCTCCTAAAGGTCTTGTAAGTTGAAACTTACAGGAGTGATAGGTAAGAGAATAAGATAAGTGAGAGAGATAAGGAGAAATAAGGGAACAATATTTACTAAGGGCTTACTATGCTGTTTATTTTATATAAGTCACCTCTCCTGTGAGAACAGGGTAGAAAGGTAGGTCAAAAAAGACTCCATAGGAAAATTTACATTAATGTTGGGCCTTAAATTAAGTAGGATTCATCTTACTCTGATCTGTTTTAAGCCCAAGGGAACACAAGAGGGCAAATGGGTGTAAGTTAAGTAGACTGGCAAGAATGCAGACTGTGGGAGCAAGGGGGAGAGGAAGAAACTGGAAAGATTGGCTAAGGACAAGTTGAGAAGAGCTTTAATGTCTTGCCAAGTACTGGACTTTGTACAGTGGGCAGAACTGAACGTGAGGCAAAGGTGAAGAACTGCAATTTACACCTTTACACCTAATTTATATGCCTGATGAACCTAATACATAGTTTAGTGCATACAGTTGGTATTCAGTGAATAAGTGTCAAATTGCATTACAGACTGTGCTATCCTATATAATAAAAGCCTAATGTGCAAATTGTCCCCTCAACTGGGAGTTCAACCAGGAGTTTGACCAGGGGGCGGGGCCAGCGGCGGTGGCAGCAGGCGACCTGGGAAAGGGAGGCATCCTTGGCCGGCAGCCACTAGGGAACCTACCCATGCATGAATTTCATGCACTGGGCCTCTAGTTGTATCATAAGTAAAGAGATGGTGTTAACTTATTGTAGTATTAATAAAAACTAGTATAATTTATTTAGTGCCTCTCTCTCAAGTGGCAGACACTTTCAACAAGTTATCTATATTATTGTTCCATATAACAATAATAACACTTGTTATTATTGTTTACAAATTATATATAACACAACTGAGTTTATGTGACCTCCTAAGGGTAAGCGGCTAATAAGTGTAAAAACCTAGATTTGAATGCTAGTTTTCTGATTCTAATATCTATGCTCTGTCTACTCTGCTTTATAGTTTTTCCAGGTGCACTGACAAATGTGTACAAATCTATCCAAAATAGGTGCCTCCCCTCTGACTCCACACCTCCCTTCCTCCCCTCACCATGATGTGAACAAGCCAAGTACAAAATGGCAGCTTGGGTTGGAAATGAAACATGTGGTGGTAAGCAGCCAAGGTAATTGACCCCTATGGGGATTAGAAGTATTACTTTGTTCCTAAAATAGTGAAAAGGGCAAGTGAAAACAGATGCAGTGAGTCAGACTGTGAACTCCGAGTGACGGAGAGAGAGTTAAAGAAGAGAAGCAGGGAAGGGAGGTTAGTGCCAACAGGAGATAATGGTGACAGAACACCAAGAGACTCAAAGCAATCACAACATACGTGTTATCCTCTGGATTTGCAAAAGAGAGTATGCACCTGACTGATAATTTACTACCAAAGAGGAATTGTGGATTTGGGAAGAGAAAGAACCTAACTTAAGAGAAACAAAGCCACACAGGAGGCCCACAGAACTCCCAGGGAAAACTTGGGGAAGCCAGGTGCTTGTTAATTAATTCTCAGTCCAAACTGTGCATAGTCAGATACAGCAGGTTCTTGAATAATCTTTTCTTCAATGTCCTTTTGTTATAACATTGATAAGAAAACAATAATTTGATTCCCAGCTGGGGCCCCTCTCTGTGGAGGGTGCACGTTCTCTCCACGTTGCATAGGTTTTCTCTGGGTCCTCTGGATGTTCCTGTGAGGTGAACTGGTGTGTCCACAGTGTCCAGTGTGAGTGTGTGTGTGTGAGTGGCCCTTCCATGGAAGGGCATCCTTCGCAGGGTGGGGACCCCCTTGCACTCCAAGCTGCCAGGAGAGACTCTGATCACCCACCACCCTGAATTTGAATATGGGGATTGAAAAAGAGTATCTTACTTGTTTTAATTAAATGATCTTAAATGGATTATAGCTCACATTTATTTCACTGTTTAACATTGGCAGTGTTTTGGTAAAGAGGGCCTAATAGATGGCGATGGAAGATGATTTGACTTTGGGAGGTGGGCACAAGTGCAATATACAGATCTTGTCATGTAGAAATCCACACCTGAAACCTATGTGATCCTATTAACCAATGTCAGCCAAATAAATTTAATTTAAAAAATAGAAGTGTTTTGAGTGTTTATTTAGAAGTTTGGTGATGTTTGTTGTGACCAGAAATATGCCATAGAAACTTAACTCTTGTTTATATCAATTAGCCTATGATAAAATTCTTTTTTTTCCCACATTGTTTTGCTTAACGTTGTAATTTTCAAGAACCTATCAAGAGACACATGAAAACATGCTCAAAGTCACTTATTATCCGAGAGATGCAAATCAAAACAACAATGCAGTACCATCTCACACCTGTCAGAATGGCTATCATCAACAAATCAGCAAACGACAAGTGTTGGTGAGGATGCAGAGAAAAAGGAACCCTCGTGCACTGCTGGTGGGAATGCAGACTGGTGCAGCCACTGTGGAGAACAGTATGGAGTTTCCTCAAAAAACTGAAAATGGAACTTCCATTTGACCCAGTAATCCCACTCCTGGGAATATATCCGAAGAAACTAGAAACACCAATCAGAAAGGATATATGCACCACTATGTTCATAGCAGCACAATTTACAGTAGCTAAGATTTGAAACAGCCTAGGTGCCCATCAGCAGATGACTGGATCAGAAAACTATGGTACATCTACACAATGGAATACTATGCTGCCATAAAAAAGAAGGAATTCTCATCATTTGCAGCAACCTGGATGGAATTGGAGAACATTATGCTAAGTGAAATAAGCCAGTCAATGAAAGAAAAATACCACATGATCTCACACATTTATGGATAATAAAGAACATTATAAACTGATGAACAAAAAGATAGATACAGAGACAGTAAAGCATCAAACAGACTGTCAAATTACAAGGGGAAGGTTAGGGAGAGGTGGGGGAGATAAGAGATCAAACGAAGGACTTGTATGCATGCATATAAGCATAACCAATGGACGCAAAACTCTGGGGGGTGAGGGCATGTATGGGTGTGGGGTGGGGGGGCAATGGTAAGATATGTACACATATAATACCTCAATAAAAAAAATTGGAAAAAAAATAAAGCATAAAACTATAGTGCCAAAAAAAAAGATGTTAAGCAAGGACTTAATGTACTTGTGTTTGTGGCTCTCTTGAACCAACATCAAATGGTGCTTTCAGTCTCGGAATGGAAAAAAAGACAGAGATTCAGGGTGGGTCACTGGTATATTTGAAAAAGTAAAAAGATATGAAAAACTGCTGGAACATTTAGGAAGACAAGGGTGAGGTTTTTATCTGGATAATCATCTGTTCCCTTCTAATGTTTCTTCTCCAGGATGAACAGCCTAGGAGGATAAACCTGAAATAAACAAGCAAACAAAACTTTCTAAAAGTGGCTGAAGGAGAAAACCTTAAGAAAGTCAGGCCTCAATTATAACTTCAACAAACAACATTATCTGAAAGGACATTGAGACTTTCATTTTTTTACCAATGTTTTTATTAAAAATGCAAAACAAAACAAACAAATAAATAAGAAAACCCACAAAGCAAACTTGTGAAAATGTATCTCCAAAGGTAAATTATTTTTTAAATAAATCTTTATTGTTGAAAGTATTACATATACCCCCCTCTATCCTCATTGACCCCATCCAACCCGCTCCTGCCCCCCACCCCAGGTCTTCATCACCCTATTATCTGTGTCCATGGGTTATGTATATATGCATACAAGGTCTTTGGTTGATTACCTCCCACCCACTCAGGTGAATTATTGTGGTATTACTTAGTTACTTGGAAAGACATTGTTAGAAATTTTACTTAGTTGTAATCACAGTCTTGTTTTTAAATGCTTTGTACATTCTGTTCTCAAGAGCAGCTTTATTGTTCTACAAAAATACTGTCAGTATAGAAACATAGATGTTAGAGTTTGCAGGAACATGAAATCATCTAGGTTCACTTTTGAATTTTTACTGAGGAAAACCCCAGCCCAGAGAGGTAGTGATTGAGAATCCTGTCGAGCTGGCTGCTGGTGGCAGAGGGACCTAGGAACCCTGCATACTGAGTCCATGTTTACAGCTCTATCCAATACACTGGTTGGGAACAATTTCAAGGTTTAGAGAAACTGTGTTTATGAAAGAATGCTTCCTCCCCCCCCCCCCCTCCACATTTTTAGAGTTATTACCAAACATTTCTGGAATAGAAAGCCAGACCTAGACCTCCAAGTATTCATAGACACCTGAAGAATATAGCAGGTTTTTTGTAGGAACCAGTGAGTGCAGATTATATTTATATAAGACTATTCAGGAAATATAAAATATAAAAGATTCCCAATTTTCTAATATTTTTCCCCAGGATATGTTTCCCATCACTCCACCCATAACCCTTTCATATAATTGCACAGCCATAGTTTCCCGTTCTGGTAGTCTGAGAGTTTATAGTTACTGATTTTGGGAAAATAAATAAATAATCCTACTGGAAGTCTTGTTCAATTTTTTTAATGCAAAAAAATTAAAAGGTTGGTTTTTCCTCTTTATATCCTGATTAGTATTTAAAAGGGAAAAGAATTTAAGAATTTAAAATTTCCTCACCTAAAAATTCTGAGCTTGCCCACAGCACTAAAGAAGATGGGGACCTTTACTAAGTCAGACAGCCTTAATTCATGATGCCAGCCCACTTCTCTGGCTCTGTTTCTGTTGAGCTCTCTACCCTCTACTAATAAAAGTAAACAACTATGGTATCTGAGCCTTCGCTGGCTAACCAGGTTTTACATTCAGCAGTGTGTGTGGAGAAGAACTAAGAAAGGGTGCTTAGAGTCACCATCTCTGAAGTGTCCACATGATTTAATAACATCAGTTTCTCTAGTTTTCATTCCCTTCAGCCAAGATGGGAGTAGCCTCTGAAATAAAATCTTAAATGAGGAAAACAGGAAACAGATAATCTGGTCCAAACTTAATGCTTCATAACTCCTAGTCCATATTTTCCTTTAGAAAAATAATGCAACCCTGTGATTCTGAGCCTCCTGCAAGAGAAGCTTCAGACACACAGGTATAAGCATCCCCTTATCAATACTCTAAGTCATAAGAGTCCACCCGAAATTTAATGGTTTACTAAACCACCAGTTGCTTGTGATGCTTTTTAAGGATTTATTTTTCCTCAGCAAATTTATAATTAGCTCGTGAAGTGATCTAAAAGTCAGTAGCCAGAGTTCATGACCTGGTGTCTGTTCCTTCTCATGAGTCACCAAAAGTTCAGGTAATACAACACCTGACAAGCAGTATACATTCTCAGGAAACATCTAAGTATCATGGCTATTCAACATGTAAGAAATTTGTTTGTTTTGAATTAAAGAAAAACTTCCCCTGAGTCATTCCTCATAAACAGAATAGCAGACATTAAAGGAAACTATGAATAATCTGCTTTGACTTGGAAATGACATTGAGAAAATGCCAGAGATTTTTTTTTTCTTTAATTGATGTTCCAAGTTGATTTGAAACAGGCCCACTGCTTTCAAACATACATGTTAATAGACTGGTACTCTACTCTCTTCAATCAAAATAATCCACTGGTCCACCAACTTCCTAATAAACTCATAAGCCTTCCATATCACATAGCTCACTCTGTCATTGAAAAAAAAATGAGTCTATTCTCTAGGATCAATGGCCCTCTCACTTGGCATGAATATCATGAGTAAACGGAAGCTTATTTCATCCTGATAACTTATTCTATTGTCAGTTAAATCCAATTGTCAGAAAGTTCAGAAAATCCTTTATATATTAAATCAAAATATAACTCCTTATAGTATCCACACATTGATCCCAGGTAAGCCATCTGGAAATTATTCTCCAAACAGGTCTACTTCTTTTACATAATAGATTTTCAAATACTTGAAGACAAGTCTCACTCTCAAAATAAATCTTCTCATCTGTAACAGTGTCAACAAAAAAGAGAGAGAGAGAGAGAGTTAGAATTTTCAGTCCCACATCCTGACCTCCCGGGAGGTGGAAGGAGTTGGAGGTTGAATCAGTGGTCACTGACCAATGATTTAACCATGCAGGCCTATGCCGTGAAGCCTCCATCAAAATACAAAAGGACTGGGTTCAGAGAGCATCTGAGTCTATGAACACCTGGAGGTTTGGGGAGAGACATGCACATGGAGAGGAAGCTCTGTGCCCTTTCCCATACCTTGCCCTGTGCATCTCTTCTGTGGACAAAAAAAAAGCTATATACTAAACCTGACAAATTCAGGGGAGGCCTGCATGGTGGCCTTACAAACTCAAAGACCAAAAGTAACCATTAATTAATTAACTTATTAACTAATCAATCAATCAATTTTTTCTTCTCAACAAAATTTCTTCTCAGAGATTCATAGTTTCTCTGACTCTCATCTCAGTGTTCTCTCAACCAATTCTGAGTTTTCCCTAGGGCAGGTATGATATTGTGATCTTCATCCAGTTTCTTACATAGAGCTCCTAAAAACCTTGGAATGTCCTAAACAATGGGAACTATGAAGGTGTCTTTTGTTATGTTAAGGAGGTGACTTTTGTCTCCACACCTAGGGATGAGAGCTGGTTGCCAGGAGAACCAAACAAGTAATTAAAAGATTGGAACTTTCAGTGTCACCCCCCCCCCTCATCCCCCCACCCTCCTGGAAGAAAGTGGGACTGGAGGTTGAATCAATCACCAATGGCCAATGATTTAATCAATCATGGCTACATAATAAATCCTCCATAAAAGTCAAAGAGGATAGAGTTTGAAAAGTTTTCCAGTAGGTAGACAGGTTGAAGTGCTGGGTGGGTGGTGCACCCAGAGACACCATGGGAGCTCTGTACTCCTACTAACATACCTTTCCCCCGCATCTTTTCATCTGGTTGTTGATGTGTATCCTTTAATATCCTTTGTAATTAATTGGTAATCTAGTGAGTAAACAAGTTCCTTGAATTTTGTGAGCCTCTAGCAAATTAATCAAACCCAAAGTGGGGATCATGGAAACTTCTGACTTATAACCAGTCAAAAGTACAGATAACAACCTGGACTAACTGGAGCTGAAATTCCAAGAAGTGGCTTGTGGAAACTTCTAATCTGTAGCCAGTTGGTAAGAAGCACAGGTAACAACCAGGGCTTGTAATTGGCTCTGAAGTGAAAGAAAGCCTTATGCAACTAAGTCCCCTGACCTCTAGGATCTGATGCTATCTCTAGGTAGGTGGTGTCAGAACTGAATTGTTTATTGGTTGGGGGAAACTCTGCCCTCTCCACACATTGGATTTGGTGACCAGAATTTTAGCAGATAGAAAACACCACATGCTGCTGTCTCCTTATGCCACTTGAAGACAGAGACAATACCAAAAAGAGAATTCCAGAAAGAGAAAATTTTAGGGAAAGCCCCTATATACAGATTTATGGCTGGCCTTGTACAGGTTGAACTGCTTTGCTTCAAACCATTTAACAAAAACAAAACCCTAGAGAAGCTATTAACAAAGCAACATTTTCAAAGCCTAAGAATGTGAATTTATCTTTAAAAGAAAATAGTCTAACTTCTTGAAGATAAAATTCAAATGTTATACTTTAGCAAATAGGACAACTAGACTCCTGAATTTTCCTTGAAGTGATTGCTTTAGAAGTTTAAATATCATTACAAATTAGGTTTAGATCAGTGTGATGGTTAATTTTGTGTCAACTTGACTGGGCTTGGGTGCCCAGATATTTAGTCAAACATTATTCTGTGTTTGTGTGTGCTGTGTGTCTGTGAGGGTGTGTCTGGATGAAATTAATAATTGAATTGATAGACTTGGTAAATCAGATTGCCCTCCCTGATGTGGTGGGACTTACTCCATCAGTTAAAGGTGTTGATAGAACACCTCTCCTGTTGACCGTATTGACTTCAGACTCAAACAGAAACATGGCTCCTCCTTTGTATCACACTGTAACCTGCACCATACCAACTGCCAAGCTTATGACTTCTCAGTCTCCATAATCAATTTCTTATAATAAATCTATATTTATCTATCTCTCATCTATCTATATATCTGTCAATGTCTCCTAACGGTTCTGTTTCTCTGAAAAACCCTAATACAATCAGTAGTATTAATGTTTATTTAACCTTTCTAGAAATTAATTTATTTATCTGTAAAATAAGGGTTTTTGATTAATTCTAAACTTCTTTCAGCCATTATTTTATAGTTTTCTAATTCTGTAACAGTCATATCAAATGATACTGTTTTCTCTGGCTTTTACTGAATGAGGGTTTACCATGTCCCAATACTGAGCTGGAATATGTTTAAGTATTTACTAATTTCATCTCATAAGAACCTTGAAGTATTACTATTTCTTATTTTTATATGTGAAGACAGACAGACATTCAGCAATCTGCCCAAGATCTCAAATCTTGGGAATGGAAGAGCCAGACAAACTCAGACATATTGCCTTGGAAAAGTTATTTTATTTATTTTATTTTTTTAAAATATATTTTATTGATTTTTTTACAGAGAGGAAGGGAGAGGGATAGAGAGCTAGAAACATCGATCAGCTGCCTCCTGCACAACCCCCACTGGGGATGTGCCCGCAACCAAGGTACATGCCCTTGACCGGGATCGAACCCGGGACCCTTCAGTCCCCAGGCTGATGCTCTATCCACTGAGCCAAACCGGCCAAGGCAGAAAAGTTATTTTAAACCAAAATAAAATAAAGAACTTGAGGAAAATATTAGAAAGTAAAATGTAGTTGAGTTAGGAAAGACCTTTTTTTTTCAACAGAAGTTTATTGCTTATAGCTGTGGAGGCTGAAGTCCAAGACCCAGGTGTCAACATGGCCAACTTTAGTGCGAACTTTCTGGGTCACAGCTGGTGCCTTCTTGCTGTGTCCTCTCAGGGTGGAAGGCAAGACTTTTTTTTTTTAAATCCTCATCTGAGGATATGTTTTATTGATCTTAGAGAGAGAGAAAGGAATGAACAAAGAGAGAGAGGAAGAGAGAGAGAGAGACCTATCTGTTGCTTCCTGTGTAAGCTACAACCACAAATTGAACCTGCAGGAAGACACTCCAACCAACTGAGCCACTGGGCCATGACAGGAAAGATCTTGATACTTCAACACAACTTACTGGGTCAACTCCTCTAAACTTACTTTTCTCCTAATAAACAAGTTCTGCTCTCTAAAAACCTTTTACAAAAGAAGGTTTTAGGTTTATGAAGGTGATTATTATTTTAATGCCCAAACACTAATTCTTTATGTTCTGACCACCATTCTCACATGATAAAAAGCTCTACCTATTAAAAGAGGTTTATGTGACTTCTGGCAAATACTTTAATGTCTTTATTTCCCAATCTTCCTGAAAATGTACCCTTCTCACTGATTATCCAAATCATTGCTTAAGTAATGAATTAAAATATATAAGCACACACAAACCCATACACAGGAAGACTTATATAACATCTTATTTTTCTCTTCTTCAGCAAATTGATGAAATTAGTGTTCTTATAGATGATCCCAAATTTTCCTGCACTTCCTTTGGTGTGCATTCTATTTTAGGCAGATTTATCCACCTAATTTTGTTTGGTTTATGGTATTATTAATATTCACTATATTTTTGTATTTTAGGGGGAAGTGGGAAAAAATAAATTTGCTGGAAAATATATCCACACTCATCAATATCTATATAACAATAATGGAATATTTCTTGTGTCAGGCTGTATTATAATAGCTAATGCTTCCCAGGTGGCAGACTCTGTGGAGAATTTTATTTTATTATCTCCATTTTACAGTTGGAAAAAGTGGAGTTTAGCAAGGTTAAGTAATGAATAGTACCTCAAAGAAGAGCTAAAATTAGCTAGAGTAGGATTTACACATAAAATTGGGAAATGCAGTTTTCAAAAAATTCCACAAAGCAGAATAATTATAATATTCTGATAAAGTGCCTTATTTTAATGCTACAATTACTGCAAGTAGAGCAAAGATTCCTCAGAATTATTGATTCCTTCTCCATTAAGTAAAATGTTTTAGCTATTCCTTCCCTGCTTAAAATACACTTTCTTGTTTTAAAATATTTTATATGTATACAAGTTTATGTAACTAACTTCTAAGAGTCTGCAGTAGAAAAGAAAGGCAAACCAACTCAAACACTCTTATTTTACATGATGTCTTAAAAATTCTGAATAGGATCTACCATTTGACAAGCATAAGGAGTGGTATCCTTTCAGATGGGTTGAGAAATTTGCCCATGTAATAGTTTCCTTTTCAGTTTGAAATCACCTCACTCCCTGTCTCAGATTTTCCAGAGGTTTTGGGCAGAAAGAAAGGTGAAAATTCGCTAAAAACCTGAAACACCATTAACATTTGGTACATATCAAAGCTTCTACTTATACATTTAAACATAATGAATTTCTCAGAAAAGCTATGGTCAGAGGCACTAACTTCACCAGGAGGCACAGGAGTCAAAGACAGTTGAGTGGCAATTTGCTTGGTTCTTTGAGTATGAATTGTGCACAAATGATCCTCTCCTTGCTTCTGATCAGGACAGCAGCCCCAGTTCAAACAAAGCACTTACACAGCTGCACCTGTGGGTTGCCAGAGCCTTCCAGGACAGGATCCTGGCTGCCAGACAAACTCTGACGGAAGGTTCATTTAATAAATGCTTCCAAGTCAAAAAGCCATTTTTACTGGGCTAGTTTCAAGCAAATCACTGCCAAGGCTTAAATTCCCCATCTCACACTGCCATCTACTGTCTAATGCCTGGTGCTCCGAAGAAAGGAAAAGGAAAAAAAAAGGAACACAGCACTTTGGCCATCATGAGATTACTCATGAACTCATTTCAGTCTGATTTTAATTATAAGAGAATATGACCATTTTTATGTTCACCAACAACACTACTTTTCACTGCACAGAGTCATATAAAATGTATGTGGACCGAAACCACACTATTCAACCTCATGTGAGGTAAAAATATTATTGTCTTTATTTTAAAATAATTAGAACCACCAAATAATATCTAGAGACAATAGACCCAAGAGATCTTGACTGAGAATCTTTGCTTCATTGTTTTAACTATAGGAAAACAAAGATGCTTAGAACTACTGGACTTCATTACCATTAATGTGGCCCTCAAGTTATAACCATACTAGACCTTGGCAGCTAACAAGAGTCTCCATAAATAGATGTCCAGGACTAGGCAATGTCAGTTAGCCATCAACATTTAAGGCTGCATTCACTCACTGCAGACTATTTGAGCCTCCTCAATCAATTTCCTCCTTTCACCACTGGTGAGATAATTTCCCAAGACTGGGCTCTTCCACTTTTATTTTTCTTTCTCTTTACACACACACACAACACACACACACACACACACACACACACACAAAATTTTATTTTATTATTTTATTTTATTTTATTTTATTTTATTTTATTTTATTTTATTTTATTTTATTTTATTTTATTTTATTGCAGAGAGTATGGGAGAGGGAAAGAGAGATGAGAGAACATCATTGATCGTCTGCCTCCTGCATGCCTCACACTGGGGATCAAGCCCGCAACCTGGGCATGTGCCCTGACAGGGAGTCGAACCATGACCTCCTGGTTCATGGGTCAATGCTCAACCACTGCGCTACATGGGGCAGGCAAAGGCTCTTCCACTTTTAGATCAGCTGGCCCCAAACCAGCTGCACCATCATATCTTTCAAAGATGGAATTCCCAACCATCACTGCCACATAAAAGTATTTTGCGGTATACCAACTCTATTACTCACTCACAATTTCATCATGCACCATCTCTTAGTTGTCATTGTTGTTGCTTATGTTTTGTTCTGTTTTTTTATGAAGGGCATCATGGAGTCATAAAACAAGTTCTATATTAGGAGCCCATAGAGCTAGTCTTCATCATGGCTCTGCCAATTACCATAGGGATTTATGACTTTGAGTAAGGCACTTATTTTGCAAATCTCAGTGTCAGTTTTACTACTTGAATAGAAAGATAATAATTATTTCTCTTCCTGCAACATTGGTTGAAATAATACAACTTAAATAAGCTATACAAAAATAAACTATCATTAATATTAATATCATAACTTGGCTTTTCATGTGTGCTTTTTCATTTAATTTAAGTGTTACCTTCAATTCCACCCCAGAATCTAGAACTGTGATTTGGCCCTAGCCAGTTTTGCTCAGTGGATAGAGTGCTGGACTGTGGACTGAAGGGTCCCAAGTTCCATTCAGGTTAAGGGCACATGCCCGGGTTTTCGGCCTCTATCCCCAGTAGGGGGCATGCAGGAGGCAGTGGATCAAAGATTCTCTCTCATCATTGATGTTTCTATCTCTCTCTCCCTCTCCCTTCCTCTCTGAAAATCAAAATAAATAAATAAATAAATAAATAAATAAATAGTAATTTAGAACTGTGTTTTGCATGAAGTTTGCATTTCTCAAACATATCATAAATTGATATTCTCTAAAACTTACTAGGAAATCCAATTCTCTACATGATAGCACTTGTGTTCTCTAGATAGTATTGACATTAATATTTTAACTTTAAATAATATCCTGGTAAATAAAAAAGAGCTCACACAAGGACAAAACAAGATGTTTTTAATTGAAGCTTCCCCATACTTTTACTATTCTAATTTTCAAAAAAACATTTTAACTCCTATCAAATGTGCTTTTGAAAAGGTGTCCAAAATAGAACAATAAGATACATTTATTTGTTTTGAGTTAAAATATAGCAAGCCTTTCTTCTCTGAAAAACCACAATTGAGCAATAAGGGAAAAGTCAGAATCTCCAGAGTTGCAAACTAAGATTTTTAGGCCACCCATTATAGAGCAAACAATTTTTAAAATCTTGAAACAACTGACAAATATATTTTAAAAACCGCTATGTATTAAATAATAAAAATAGAGTCTGTGTATGTATATGTGTGTGTGCGTGCAATGGTTATTCCAGGAAGAAATCTATGTTAATGTATATAGATTCATTTATTCCCATTTTAATTATAGTTACACATTCTCAAGATGCTATGGGTTAAAATTATAGTCAATAACTCTGAAATTGACAAAGAAAAAGAATGGCCTTTAATAGGTTCAAACTCATATCATTGACATCACCATCATGCTATTTGCTGAAAATCTCTACTACTAACAATTATCTGCTAAATTTGTTCTAAATTCCTAAAAAAACAGGGAGCCAGGGGAGGGAGGTCAGACAGGACATGGAGGATTTTTCTGGCTCCAGGCTTGCCTGCAAAGATGACAGTGATCTAAAAGCATACCATTCAATGGGCTGTGCAACTGTTAGACAAGATCCCATATTTCAGGAACTAGAACTGAGTCAGATTTGACTCTGGATTGGGTAGTACCTGCAGATGAAAGAAATCTGTTTTGGGAAAGATGAGGGAATGTGGCATCTAAACCAGTGTTCCCCAACATGAGACAGTGAGTGCCAGAGTCCCCAGGTGGGCTTCTTAAAACACAGATTGCTGAGCCCCAACTCTGGAGTCTCTGACTCAGTAGGCCTGAGGAGATGCCTAGTATTTGCATTTCTATCAGCTTCCCAGGAGATGGTCTCTAGAGCACACTTTGAGTGCCACTGACTTAGGATAAAATCACTTTGGAGACCCCTACCCATAACAGTAGGCTGGACTATGTTACCACTATTCTGAATGTTTCTGAAATATCTCAGCAAAGTACTTCTTAGTTTCCCTATGTAAACTATGTATAGTAGTTACTGTTCCTTTATTTTGAACCATAAACTATATTGTAACAATAAAGACTTTCAATTCTATGTCAGAACTAGAAGGGAGAAATAAGAAGGTAGGGACAGGTCTTTTTTTATTTTTTCATTTATCTTTTTTCTTACTCATGTACTCTACTATATTTTAACTAGAGGCCCAAGGCATGAAATTCGTGCAAGGGGCTCGGCCCTCGCAGCCCTGGCTTTGTCTGGAAGGTCGTCCAAAGGGTTGTTCAGCTGTCGGGTCTAATTAGCATATCACGCTTTTATTATTATAGATTATCCTTTACCTCTCTCCCTTCTTATATTAAAGGATTCTGTCTTTTGTGTCTAATGTACTGGCCTAATCCAATAGCAAATAATTTAATAAAACTTTGTAAAATAAATTAATTTTAAGTAAATTTAAATGCATAAAAGTATGAATGAATGAAATAACCAATTGAAGGCCTATGTACATTGGAAAAATAAACAGAGATGCATCCTGTGTTAAGAGCTAGGGATGAACGGTAAAAAAATAAAATAAAAAAAAAATAGATGCAGTTTGAATTCTCATTTAGTTTGTAGCCTAGTGGAGAAGAGATGCATTAAAGACATAATTACCAATTTCTAAAATGAACTGTGAAGGAGAAACCCACGGTGCATGGAAACACTGGTCTGCGATAGCAGTGTGGGCAGGCATGGAATGTTCCTTTGAGTTCTGAGGAATAAGTGGGAGTTCTCCAGAACTAAGTTGTAAATAAGTGAATATGAAAATTTTCCTATATATGGAATAAAAAATATGTGAATTTATGGTATAAGTGATGCCACTAATAAATCTTGGCCTAGAGCCAGAGACCACATGTTCTTCCAAATGTGATCAGGTTAATAGATACTACTACTCAACAGGAAGTCTAGATTTTTTGTTAATCTTATCAAAATTAAAACATTGTAGGGGAAAAAAAACAACAACCCCAAAGTTACTAGTGAGTGCTTAGTTGTGAGAAAGAGAAAAGGAATAGCAGTAACATGTTTATTATAACTGGTATGTATTGTCTCAAATCATGTTAAAGCATGGATTACTTCAAATACTCTAATTATATGCTCTGGATCAGATATAACTCTTGCTAAGACTATTACAGTTTAATAAAAGCGTAATGAGTTTAATTCTATTGTTACTTTGGCTCTTGCTAGCACAACTTAAAAGTTTATTTAAAACCAAGCAAATGCTACTTTTAGGGAACATTTTTGGCAGAAAGGCCATATTAAGCACAATGATGTGATAATCCATCATAAAAAAGAACTTGACTTATTATAAAAAGAAAAGTTAAGTTAATATTGGCTTATAAAAATTGTGTTATTCAAACAAATTTATTCTCTGGACAGCTGATGTTCCATTGCCTCCAAATGAAAATAATTGATAGTTTGCACCTGGTTAATTGAAAACCCATTAAAAAGAAGAAAACCATATATTTGGAATTTTTTAAATTAATATATGTTACTATTCTGCTTTGATATTTTCTCAGAATTTTAGCAAGCTTCCCATAACACACTGTATTCAATAAACTGGAAAAAAAAAAGATTTTTCAGTGGAATTTCATGATCAGGTATAAATTTCAGACTCCATTATTTCAATGAGCATTCACTACTGAACACCTGTTTGAACAAGATGCTTGGTTAGCCACAGGGAAATGGGGTAACATTTAAGGTATAGGCAAAAGTATGCAAAGGCTTATAAAGTTAGAAACACAATGATACACTCGAGAAATTAGTATGGCCAGAAAATAAGGTTAGTGTGGGAACGAAGTGATTGTTGATGGAGGAAAGTTACCTGGAGAGGGAAGTAAAGGGTAGTTCATCATATACATTATAAGTCATATTTCATAGTTTGTGTTTCCCTGAGCACACACCCTGAGACAAGACCTTGGATATGGGTAGTTTATTGAAGAGTTGATTTCAGGATACACAAGTGAGAAAGTGGTGGAAGTGAGATAAGCAAAGAAGAAATAAAAAAAAGGTCTGTTAATTTGGTGGTTATGGCTATGGGCAACAGGTCTGAGAATCATCCCACGGAAGGTGTTGGAGGTGGGATGGCTGGGGCATTTATTTGTTGTTTAAGGGTGGCCCTAGAGGGGCCACTGAGCAGTGAGCCAGTTGCCATTGTACTAGGGAAAGCCCTCATGTAGGGAGTAGCAGAAATAGATCATTTGCCTGATAAGGGAATCCACCAGCTTGCCAAAAACTATCCACAACTTCAGGAACTAGGATGAGTTAAAAATCAGGGTGGGTTGGGCATTAAAAATGCTGCTACATCATATTACTATTTTAATGTTAAAGGGTTTTAAGCAATGACATAATCAGAATTATGATTTGGCAAGTTTATTCTAGCTGTAATGAAGCCACTCAATTGAAGCTGAGCAAGATAAGAGACAATAACTTGTTAGAAATCCAAATAAGTTATAATGATTCTAGCTAGAAAGAAGTAGAGTGATTCATTATTTGGTCTGAGACAGGACTGATGATATTGTGGATGAAGAATAAGGAGAAGTTAGAAGTGACCCCACATTTACACACCAACTAGAATATGTCAGCATATCCTTTGCTTTTCCTTCTGCTGCCATGGGTGAAATGTCTATGTACCTTCGTTTGTACTCTAGATATCTTCTGCAAAGTCCTTGCTCTAGTAATTCTACCCTCTCTTTTTCCTTCAAATCAAGTTTTTCCTGTCTCCTTAATAATTCCAATTAACATACAAACATGCCATTATTTCCATTTTCAAAAAACAACCTAATTCCCCCTATTTCCTCTTAGGTAACCACCTCATTCTCTTCTCCTTTCACTGCAAATTCCTCAAAAGAATTGTCTATTTTTTCTGTCCCTAAATTGCCTGTTTTTATTCCCTATTGTACCCACTCCAGTTTTATCACTCCAGTTTTCTCTACCAAAACTGCTCAAGGTTTTCATGAGAATGCCCACATTCTAAAATCAGCAGCCAATTCCCAGCACTTATCCTCCTAGGCAATACAGTTAGTCCTTTTCAATTTCTTGAAAGATTTTCTTCACTTGACTTTTAATTCACCATACTCATTTTATTTTCATTTTTGTCTGCATTTAGGATCTTATTCACAACATATATTTCCACCTTTATTGTCAAAGATTAGAAAGGTGAAAACAGAGGTGAATTTAACATGGAACTTGTGCATGAACACAAGTGAAGGCTAAAGGACATTACAACACAAAGAATAGGTTCCATAGTTATTTGTTTGGATCAAAATGGGGAGGAAATCTACCCATTTCTGGCAAATTAAATGGGCATGTCAAACTTAAAAATCTGCTGTAACACCCAATTCTATGTTCCCATTACAAAAGATGACTTAGTCTCAGTAAAGCATCATCTGCCAAATGAATCAATCTTAGTAATTCAAATACTACTGTTTTCATAATTTTGAACAACCTTAAGTTTTATGGTTTTTGACTTGCTATTAGTAATTTTTATGATTTTTATAGATGTGCTAGAGGCCTGGCTCATGGATTCATGCACCAGTGGGGTCCCTTGGCCTGGCCTGTGGGGATCGGGCCAAAACTAGCAGCCCGACATCCCTCAAGGGGTCCCGGATTACGAGAGGGCTCAGGCCAGACAGAGGGACCCCACCAGTGTGCTAATCCACGTGCTGGGCCTCTAGTATGCATATAAGATCTTTGGTTAATCTCTCCTACCCTCCCCACTCCCCTTTCCCTCTGAGATTCATCAGTCTGTTCCATGTTTCCATGCCTGTGCATTGAGCATCTGCCCCCTGATGGTCAGTGTGCATCATAGCTACCAGTCAAACAGTGGCTTAGGCTTTTATATATATAGATAAGAACTATAAGAACAAGAAGACTTTAACTTTTTATTGGCACAAACTTGAATGACACTACACTGAAACTAATTCTTAGTTAATAATGGGTATTTTCTAGAAGTTTTGTTGTGATTATATATACATTACACAAATTTGAAAGAAACTCTGAAGACCTGGTTGTCATTTTATGCTACAAATACACTAAGAACACAGTTAGGACTTCCAGTTATTGCATTTATAAAACTATATATGTTTACATAGTTACAGCATTCTAATATATATCTTATCATAGGTTCATATCTTGTGCTCTAGTTATTTCACATGCAAACTCAGAAAAAAAAAACATTTAAAATATTTATATATTTAAAATTTAATATTATTGAAATTCACCCTTTTCTTCTTTTAGTAACTAATTAAAATGTTCACATTCAAGTGTGAGAATCAGAATTCAACAACAAACACCATGAGAATAACTGGTTATTTAACTGTCAGAAACACAGCATTACTAATATTAATGAAACACTAACTATGCTACAAATAGAAAATAAAATATAATACAAAACCAAACTAAATGTGCCTTTGAGTACTCTCCTAATATAAAATAACCTTTGCAGCTCAATTTTACAGTGCACTGTAAATAGTTATTTAACACAAGTTAGGTTCCCAAATTAGATGTAAAAAACAAGTTTTATGACCACTCTAAGGAATATTTTAAGATTTTAAAAAACTGGTCTAATATGTATTAAATACAACAATAGAAAGAATTAATAATTATATAATGATGGCAATCACCCATTTAATCCCTTGTAATTCACTAAAAAAGCTTAATTCCTTCTCTCACTTTCTTGGTTTTATATACCCTCCCTTCACCTTCAGCATACCACCAAAAACACATGCTACTACAGGCACTGTTGAAAAGAACTGCACTGTAATAGCCTCAACTGAGTCACAAAGGCATGACTCAGACATAGTGTCAGTAGGCACTCCACCCTTAGTATAACTTTGGAACATCCAGAAATGTCTTCCAACAAAACAAATAACTAGATAAGATAAAATAAAATAAAGAGACCTCCTCCCATTCATCTGCTCAATGATGATTGAAATTTGTTGATCAAGAAAAAATTAACTGTGATGTTTATAACGTACAATTCATCCTACAAAGTATTTCTCAAAAATATCATCTTTCTCCATTATATTGCCCAAATCTAGACCAAAGTAACTTGATTTATGTCCTGAAAAAGTTCAATCACAAGTCAACTGGCCTCCTTGAAACCTTACCCTCTCCCCACTTGTCATTTGTTTTGTACAACAAACAGAAAGGGATTTAAAAAACCCAGATTTGATCATGTAACTGTGCTATTTAAAATTTTTTCGTGGTTTCCTATTGACCCTAGAATAAGAAACAAACTCATGACCCTTAAATAAGGAACAAACTCATTTACATGGCCTAGAAAAGCCTATCTCCTGACTATTTTTTGAGCTTCATGTTATGTTGCTCTCCCTCTTGCCCTCAGTCCTCATACCCCAAAATCTAATTTTTCATTTCTCACACCTGGATGCATATAACTACTGCTGGGTCTTTACAGTATATCTTCAGTTCTGTGCATTCATTCTTCTCTTGTTTACTTAGGTACCTCCTACTCATCTCTCAGAGTTTAGCTCAAAATCAGTTCCTTGGTACAACTCAAATACTAGCAGGAAGAGAGAACACATTCGGCAAATGTCTGTTTAATGCCTGACAAAATTAAAACAAGATCAACAGAAGGAAAAAATATAAAAACGGAAATTTACTTTTACCCACATTCGGAGATTTTTGTTAGAGAAGATTTAGGAAAAGAAGGTGTAAGGAGAGTGCTAGATGGCACTGAGTACAGGTCTCTCTCAGTGCTGTCCACGACAGATAACCTATAAACCAAGAGCGTGTCAGAGGCAGAGGCAAAGGTAGCTGGGAACATGGTTTTGCTGCAATATAAGTGCATGATTTATAATTAGGCACCAATGTACTACCAAGCCAAGTAACTCAGAGAGAAAAGCCTTCCTGGCTTTACACCACACAAGCATAAGTAGACAGGGCTTATTCACTGACTCCAGGGCAAAGTTTGTTTACAAATCAGACCCAGAGACATCGCTGGCCAGATGTGGAGTAGCTGTATAGTGATTTAACACGCATGTCTTTATGCCTGGCATACCTCTGCCACTCCCAGCCCTCCTTCCTACCACCGCCTTTACACTCCTAAAGCTAAGCTCGTGGTGAGGGCAGTAGCCTAGCTGCCCTCTAGGAGTCATTCATGAAGCCGGAAATCTGGAAAGTGCATCTTCAAGACTGCTACATTTTCAAGAAAAAAGCAAGAATATATTTACAAATCAACATTTCTGCTCTTATTTCTTTTCCAGTTGAAATATTAAGTCTTATAAACTATCAAGTGAAATACTTCTGCTATACAGATAAGAAAATTGGGTTCAGAGAACCGACTTACCCACACTCAGATCCCCAAACTGCTTGGTCCAATGCTCTTCTCATGAAGACAACGTTAGCTAGGTTGCTCTCCTGAAGTTCATTAATGTTTAAAGATTTAATCTTTTTTTTTCTCAAAAATTGAATACTCATGTGCAGTTTTCTTTCACATTCGGATCTCATTTTTATCCAATTTATCTCAGTACATGCTGTCTTTTAAATTATTTCCTTCCTTTAAAATGATGACTTTTGTGCCATACGTTTTTGTAATCCAGGGTACATTTCCCATTTTACCCCATGCATGACATCCTTATCTGGGACCCAGTTCCTCTGTTTTGCATTTTAGTGTGAATATTTGTATTTAATAAATAACTACAATAGAAGTAAACTTGCTAAAATAACACAACCATTTTCTTATTAGTCTCAGTATAACAAGAGGATACTATATAATTTGCACTTAACTCAAATAGAATAAATTAAATTTCATTAAAATAGTTATAAATCTATACTCCCTAAAGGCAGTACAGTGATTCAGCTTCATCTAATATCTTTTCATAGTTCTCATCAAATCCATATTTTGGAATTAATTAATAACAAGAATAATATTTATTTAGTTTTACTGTATTCCAGATTCTTTTCTAAATATTTCACACATAGTATCTCATTCAGTTCTCACAAAGGCTACATGTATAGAAATTGTTAGAAGTACATTTTGCAAGTAAGAAAACCAAGGCCCAGAGAGGTTAAAATACTTGCCTAATATCACGCAGATGGAGCCAGGATTTGAACACAGGTGACTTCACTCCAAGGCCTACACTCTGACCCACTATGCTGACTTCTGAGTAGAAATTATAGGAGGTGTTTCTTAAACGCTTCTGATGCCTTCTCTTCTGTAATAATTTTGTGGGTAAGTAACATCAAAAGACAATTTGTATTTCTTAAAAATAACGCAGACTCAGCAATTTAATGTTTTATTTTCTCTCCAATTTCATAGTTGTGATATATCCGAGCTACAAAAGAAAACAAACAAAAAAATGACTTTTACCTTGACCTCATCATATCTTCTTTATCTTCTCTTGACATGTACTCTCTATTTTAATTGGTTCATAATTAATCCTTGTGCTTCGGGATTTGAATAGCATTAGAGTATTGGTAGCCAGTTTCTACTCGCTCATTTTTTTAAACAATGTTGATTGAAAATTAATTCAATGTGGAAGAAAATGACGATGTAGCAAAGTGGCCTGTGGGTGCTCTAATTTAAAAATCCTGTCAATTAGGGTCGTAATTTCAACTAAAGTTTGCATGCAGACACTAAAAATGAGTGGTCCTAGAGCCTAAAGAGACAGTCCATGCTCAGAAGAATCCCTTGTGTCAGTCAATAGAGATATTATTCTTTGTTTGGAAAGAGGACAAAATACTAGTATGTGGTACTGGCTTTGAATTTCTAGTTACATAATATGAAACTGTTGAATATAATTGTGTCCTCCATGAGATCTTTAAAGCAATATTTAAGAACTGAGGAAAAAAACACACACAAACACACAACTTTCTGAATGTTCCTATATAGCCAGCTCCCAGTCTCAGAGATTTGAACATTTGATTAAGAATTAGATCTTATTGTTTTTCTCTTACCCAGTAGGAGTCATTGTATTTTTTATCTATTCAGAGTGAATAATTTCTAGTAAACCATATTCAGATCATTCACAACAATCAGGTAATTATTATTTTTCTTATTCATAGATTTGATTTTCTTCTTCCAATATTTTAAAATTCATGATTATCCTTTGATTGTCTGTACTTGAATTTCTCTCTTATAAATCTAAATATGTTACATGGTAGATATGTGTTAATAATTCAATTGTTTTAACATTGGCCAGTAATCAATAGAAAAAATATTCTTAGTTTACTTAATGTAAATCACAAACACACAAAAGCTTTTTATATTTTTTCTTAGTTTCTAATATTGAAACATCATGCTAATACATTTAACAGCACATGCATCATTAAAGCTAAATGCTAGTTTTATTTTTGTTCCAAGTCACATCAAAACATGCAGAAACTAGACAAATTTTGAAATATAAAATCTTATTTTTTAAACAATTAATCATATGTATGTCACAAACACATTATTTACAAATCAATACATGTAGCTATATCTAGTTCTGAGCAAGGATAAATATTTAATAAAATTCTGGGAAACATTGCAGTTTTAATATTAATTACTTCTGTCCCCATTTTCAGAGATACTAGTTGCCCATGCAATAGCCATTTCCATATTCTTGAGTAGTTGAACAGCGGAGCTGTGCCCCCTTTGTACATCTTGCAGCTAGATGTGAACAAATGTCTAACTTCTGACCCATAGCTTAGATTATTGGTCATTCTGCAGGTATATAAAACTGCTGGAAAGTCTCTTTTAAAAAAGGGAGTTCATTTAGGACATGTTTTTCCTTATGCTTATTTTGTTTTCCCTTCTCTCTTCTCCCTTCAAAGTGGATGTAATAGCTGGATCTCCAGCAGCCACTTTGAACTATGAGGCAATCTTGATATATAAAACCATCTGCTAAAAATGACAACATGGAATGAAAGAGCCTGAGTACCCGATAATTTAATAGAAGATGCTTGCTCTTATTTTTGTGTGAAATAAAAATTCTTATATTTTTAGGTTATTTTTTATTTTCTTAGGGTTTTTGTCCTCTTTTGGTATGCAATAAAACAATTCTCACTGATATATTTCCCCACCACAAAAGTTAAAATGTTGTATGTAATTATGCCATTTTAAAATAAAATATATATAGTATAGCTTATGACTGAAGTAATAGAAATGTGACATTTACAAGTTTAGTATTATATTTCTCTGTAGCTTATTAAGTTGGGCTCTGCAAATATTTGGATATATATTTGTGAGGCATGAGGGTTGAACAAGATTGCATTCTCTGCTATTCAACCAACCTGGCATACTAGACTATTCAGAGTTGGCCTGGTAAATAGGGCTTTACTGTTGTGTGTAACTCAGAAGTGAGCACGTTTATGAATAAGTTGAAAATAGTTACCCAAGTGCTGATTTTGAGGATTCTTTATCTCTCCCACAAATACTAAATGTGCAAATTTCCTATGTCTCATTTTGTATACTGAATGTGAAAATTCCCTATCTTTCATTTTGTCCTTTCTTTTTTATTTTTTCCTCCAGAAGAGTATTTTTTTCACTAGTTTATATATATTGAATGGGAGATTTGCCTCTTTGCGTCATAAAATGGTTATGTTGTCAATCTCCTCATCTGCTGCTTCCTGTCACCATGGTCTACTTAGCCTTTAACAAGAAAATCAGAATAACCTTTCATGCGTTTCTAACCTATGTAGTCTACAGTTGCCAATACACAGGTTAAAACTCAGGAAGACTGACCCCCTGGTGCAGAAAAAGATCAAGCAAGGCTGGGAGTTATTGGTAACATTTTTAATATTCCTCTGGTTATAGTGTGGAAGAAAGAACAAGGGCTCTCAAGTCAGACCTGTTTTAAATTTTAACTTTAATAAACTTGTGCAAGTTATTTAATTTCTTCAGAGCTTAATCTTTTATATGTAGGAGTGCAGGAAACAATATCCTTATAGGGGTCCTTTGAAAATTAAATGAGATAAAGTATATAGAATCAACATAGATGTGGCAAATGCAAGCTATTGTATATAAGCTTTTTTTACTCCTCTTTCTTTTGACATGGTTTGTATATCAGCTTCTTCTATCCTGGTTTTATCACTACCCTTCTGTTCCAGATCCTTGTTTCAACATAACAAGAGGATACTAGTAATTTGTACTTACCTTAAATAGAGGTAAGTGTATGGTATTATAGATTAGCTAGCTGCTTAACCAGCAAAACCCAAAAACTTAATACAGTAATCATTATTTAATGCATAATTTTGATATTAAGTGATTTGTCCTGTTCTCAGTTAGACAGTTCCTTCTTGCTTCTGTGAATAGTGGCTGGCTGATCTATATTGGATCATCTCTGTTCCACACAGTCTCTCAGCCACAGCTGCCTATTACAGGTACATGGCACTGGCCCAGAGTTTCCAGGTAGCAAGATCCCTAAAGGCCTAAGCTTACAACTGCCACAGAGTCTGCCACATATTCTTGGCCAAAGCAAGTCACAAGGCCAGCCCACATCCAGAAAGTGGAGAAATAGGCAAATCCTGGTAAAAGATCTTTAAAATAAAGTTGTAAAGTGCATAGATATAGGGAGGAGTAGGGAATTATGATGACCATTTCTGTAATCTACCATAGCTCTCATCAACTTATTGGTCTTTCAGCCTTTTAATCTCTCTTCCCCACAACTTATTTTTTGCACTACTATTTCTCAAATTGGAGCCCACAAATACTCGGGAGTCTAGGAGTTTAAATTAAAAATTCAATGTTTATTTTGTATAATAATCTAAAAAGGATATTTACAATTTTAAAAGATAAAATACCTATTTTGCAATGACATCTTCCAATTTAAAGGCATCTTGGGACATCTTTTCATTCTTAACCTGGATTTATCCAGAAGCCAGGCCTAGGACAAAGTCCTGCTCATAGTTGCTCATTGAGGCATGTGATCTCAGGTAGAAGAATCACATGCTGTGGAATTATGATGGTTATTTTTACGTGTCAACATGACAATGTCCCAGGGTACCCAGATATTTCGTTAAACATTATTCTGGAAGTGTCTGTGGGGGTTGTTTTTGGATGAGATAAACATTTTAATTCATAGACTGAGTAGAGCAGATTGTCCTCCCCAATGTGGGAGGACCTCATCCAATCCCTTGAGAGCCTTAGTAGAACAAAATGGTGAAGAAAGGGAGAATATTAACTGGCTGCTGAGCCGGAACATTTGTCTCCTTTTGACTTTGGACCAGGAATTGGACTGGAATTTATACAAATCATTGGTTCTACTAGGTTTCAGGCCTTTGGATTACAGATATTGGGACTTCTCAGCCTTCATAATCACAAGAGTCAGCTCATCATATATATAAACCGGTGCTTGATCTCATCAGAATCTTCTGAGGGAACTTTAAAAAGCATAACAAATTTGTCTGCCTGTGAAGCAAAACAGGATCTTGTTAATACATTGGTTCCCATTTCTTATTGTTTTAAGGATGGCCCCACAGGTAATAATTTGTTCCCTCTGGACTATAGATGTACTAGTGCAGAGTAGGTTATCAAGGACATGCAACACTCCCATGACCTAACAAGTGTGCTCTTGGCATTTACCTCAAAGAAATGACAAATATGCTCACATAAAAATCTAAACATAATTGCTCAAAGCAACTTATTATATAATATCCCAAAACTGGAAACAACCCAGATGTTCTTCAATGGGTCAGTGTAAACTATGTTTATGTACACTACAGAGTACTACCCAGAGATAAAAAGGAACAGGCTATTCATTGCCAGGGCTGACCAGCAGACCTTGAGATACTGATAAATGATTACTCTGACACTTGTTTCTGTGAAAGAGAGGGCTAAGGGACTGCTTGGCTCCAGAAACCAAATAGCTCTGTTCGCCTGTCTCCTTAGGCTTTTATTGTAACAACAGCTTAAACTAAAATTATTAGATAGTATAAGCAGGGTAAGCATTCTTGAGAAGATACATGCATCTGCAAGTGTCTTTTAAGCAAGGATGTCTAAAGACTAAGCATAAAGATTCCAGTAAACACCCAGGAGTTCAGACTTGTTTGGAAAAGTCAAAGCAGGGGCTATCGCCTGCAGTCAATTCCCCCTGGATGTTCTGACCTTTCGGAATTTCCTCCTTACAAACTTTCTAACCTAGTCCCATGCTTCCCCACAATTCATAACATGTAACAATCTGGATGAATTCCAGAATATTATGCTGGTGAAAAAAGTCAATTCAAAAGGTCATATCCTATATGATTTCATTTATATAACATTCTTGAAATAAAAATATTATATAAATAAACATCCACCACACACCTTTTAGAATGCCCAAAATCTGGAACACTGACAACACCAAACACTGGTGAAGATGTGGAGTAATAAGAATGCTCATTTATTGCAGGTGGGAATGCAAAATGATACAATCACTTTAGAAGACAGTTTGATGGTTTCTTATAAAACTAAACATTCCTGCCTATGATCCAGCAATTATGTTCCTTGGTATTTATCCAAAAGAGTTTAAAACTCACGTCACACAGAAACCTGCACATGAATGTTTATAGCAGCTTTATTTATAATCACCAAAACATAAAGGAAACCAAGATATCCTCTAGTAGGTAAATGAATAAATGTATTGTCATATATCCAGACAATAGCATATTACTCATAACTAAAAAGAAATGAGCTATCAAGCCATAAAAAGACATGGGGACACTTAAATGTATATTACTAAGTGAAAAAAAAGCCAATCTGAAAAGGCTATATACTACATACATGATTCCGTACTATATGATATGACATTCTCTAATGGCTATGGAGATAGTGAAAATGACAGTGGTTGCAAGTGGTTGGAGGGTAGGGAGGAAAGGAGTGAATAGGCAAAGCACAAAGGACTTTCTGAGCAGTGAAAATGCCCTGTATGATACCATAATGAAAGATATGTATCATTATGCACTAAACCTGTAAAATGTACTACAAAAGAGTAACCTGAACTATAATGTAATCTATGGCCTTTGAGTAACTGTGTGTCAATGTAGGTTCACCAGCTGTGACCAATGTGCCACTCTGGTGGTAAATATTGACAACTAGAAGCCCGATGCACGAAATTCATGCAAGAGCAGGCCTTCCTTCCCACGGCTGCCTGTACCGGCTTCCCTCTGGCACCCGCGACCCAGGCTTTCGTTGCAGCCCCAGCTTTGTCTGAAAGGTCGTCTGGTCTAATTAGCATATTATACTTTTATTATTATAGATGAGGAAGGCCATGCATTTGGGGGGACAGGGGATAATGGGAAACATCTGTACATCTGTACCATCCTCTTAACTTTGCTGTGAGCTGCTCTAAAAGAATAGTCTTTAAACTATATACACACACACACACACACACACACACACACATAAACACATATAATTATATAAAATAGAGATATAAATTATGTAAAAATAATTTATATAATTATATAAAACATATATCCTAATATATATATATGTTGCTAGGGATTAAGGAGGAAGAGAGGGTTGGAGGGAAGTGAGAGTAGCAATAAAAAGTATCTGATGATATCCCTGTGGTAACGAAAATGTTTTCTATCTTAACAGTATTAACGTCAACATCTTGGCTGTGAGTGTGTACAATAGGGCTATAAAATGTTACCATTATGGTAAACTGGGTAAAGGTCACATGGGATCTTCATATATTATATCTTATACTGCTTATGAATCTATACCTATCCTATATATTAAAAGCCCAGTGACTGAAATGGCAGAACGACCAGAGACTAGAATGATTGAGGGCGTGGCCAGCCTGCAAACTGCCCACAGCCCCTTGCTCTGGCCGGCCCTGGCCCCCAGCGGGGATGCCCACCCCGATCCAGGGCTCCCATCAGGGCAGGTCAGCTGGCCCCCACCCGTGCACCGGGCTTCTATCCTATATAATAAAAGGGTAATATGCAAATTGACCCTAACAGTGGAACGACTAGAATGGACCAGTCACTGTGAGGTGCACTGACTACCTCTCGGTCCCTTTCTCTGGCTGGCAGGCTCTGATCGCCTGATGGCAAATGGGGAAGCAGGGGTGGGTGGTGGGGCACACAAGGGCACCAGGCCAAGACCCCCTCCCCTCCGGTTGCCCCACACACAGAGGGTGACCTGCAGCAGGAGCGGGGCCGCTGAGTGGGCGGGAGCAGCCAACCTCTCGGTCCCTTCCTCTGGCCATCAGGCACCGATCCCCCGATGGTGAACTGGGGGGCGGGGTCAGCTGCAGGCAGCTGGGGAAGATGGCCCTCATCATAGGCTAGGCCTAGGGACCGTATGTGCGCATGAATTTTGTGCACTGGGCCTCTAGTCTTAAAATAAAAAGTTTAATTTAAAAGAGTGTATATGTCAACAATAATCCCATTGTTTTCTTCTATAATATGTGTCTAAATAATTTTTATTTGTTGCTAAGTTATAACCAAGTAAGGTTATATTTATTGCTTCCAGAATATACTATATCTCATTAAGAAAGAGTTCGAAATGATTTTCAAGAAGAGAGAGACAGACAGACAGATGAGGGGAGGGAGAGAGGCAGGAAAAAACAACCAAACCTCAGACCATCACTACTTTATTTTCTTTTTGTTAATTTTATAGTAAACTATTAAAAACATCTTTTTTTGTACTTTTTCCCAGGGGTAATTTTGTATTTAATTCAAATCCAAGTATTTTAAGAAGCATAATATGTTCTATTTTATTCTAATGATTAAGAATAGAAATAAATGACATTATAAATCTTTTCTACCAGGCTTAATAGAATACAATGACTATTAATATGTGGAATTAAGTTTTAATCATGGAAGAATTGATTGACTAAATCTCAGACTTTTCTTCCAGTATTAAAATATAATTGAAACAGTAGAAAAACGGCATTACTTTTATTGAATTATGTTCAGTAAGATCAACTGCATTTCAGTAATGAAATACATTATCTATGGAACACATTGGGTTTTACTCAATATAAAAGTACTTGTAAGCTTTTTGGTTGAGGTAGGCTTTTCGGGTTGTAATTCTTATTATTTTTTTGTACTTACTACAAAAAGTTAAGTACTTAATAAGTGCGGGTGTTTTTCCTAAATTTTAATAAAAATTTTAATTTATGATTACCAAAGTGAATAAGTGATCCCTGATATGTGTTAATGTTTCCATATTCTCTTTATGAAGTTAATTGTGAAACGGCTTATCTTCTCAGTAACTCCAAAGATTTTCCACATGCAGGTGTACCATATAGGGATCATAACTCAGTTTTATCAAATACAGTGCTCAGGTGGGCACTGCCCTAACACCGCACAATTACTTAGAAAATCCTATCAAGGTCAATCCTGTGGCTCAGAGAGTTTTGTCAAGAGGTTCAAAGTAGACCCTTTGAGCAGCACTTCATGGTTTATGGATTAGGGATGAGGTTAGGGAAAGCCTTGTAATTTGCATGTCTTTCCTGCAAGGGAACCAGTGTTAGAAATCTTCCCATTTGTTGTCAATACATTATCACTAACAAAGGGAAAGTAGAAAATGAAAGGATAAGAGGAAATAAAAAGAAAAGGGCAAAGACAGTCTATCAAGATCAATAAGGATTGATCTGTGTTTTAGCCCATTTAAATTATAAACATAATCTCAGTACTTTTGATTTGCTTTATTATGCTGGAGTTATTCACAGAGGGTGTTTAAAATGTTAATTTGTTGGGTTTTTTTTTTAAATATGCTTAGACAACCCTTTTAAATAGTTCCTTGGGCTTTTGCTTAATAATTGAATATATACTGTTTTCTTTACTATTTTGCACAGTGATAAGCAAATTTATGCCTGGGGTTTAGATTTAACACATTATCATTAATTATTAAAAATTTATAGATAATTCTATATGCAAATGTTACATTTATAAGCAATACCTCTAATCGTGTATTCTATTCTTCACTCATCAAAAAATTTCAGAGAAATCAAAATTACAGAAAAATTTGGCAATCCTGCTGAAACTGGTTTGGCTCAGTGGATAGAGCATCGGCCTGCAGACTGAAAGGTCCCAGGTTCGATTCTGGTCAAGGGCATGTACCTTGGTTACGGGCACATCCCCGGTAGGGGGTGTGCAGGAGGCAGCTGGTCAATGTTTCTCTCTCATCGATGTTTCTAGCTCTCTATCTCTCTCCCTTCCTCTCTGTAAAAAATCAATAAAATATATTTTTTAAAAAAAGAAAAATTTGGCGATCCTATTCTAATGAAATATCTGCTGAGTCCATCATATATTCACCTGTGCATGATAAACTTAATCTGTATACTTCTTAGTATACCTTTTAAGTAACTCCACAATGGGGAATCACAGTTGATTACCGAGTTTCAAAATGTAGGAGTGTGTTTACACTCATTTTATTATTTTCTCTAATTAGAAGTTTAGTTGCTAGAAATGTGGGCATTGATTGGTGGTAAATATCTAGGATGGGTAATAATATGAGTTTTCAATATTTGAGAATTGCCATATTCCAGCAATGTAATTTAGCAAGTTAAATAATCCTTATAGAACTTTATATTTATATAAATGCCTGAGTAATAAATTGTGAAAATATAATATATATATATATATATTGCAGCAAGTATGAACCACCTACATCAGACACTGGGTAAGGCATATAACCCAAGATTATGAATCTGTAAGATTACTCTTCTATTCCCTAGCTTGTTTCTAGCCCTGTCATTCCCATTTCTATTAATGCCCCATCACCTTCACTCTCTCAGGCATGGAAATGGGTACTTAAATGCCTTTTAGCTTCTCTCTCCACCTTTCCTGTAATATAGTGAATCCCCTTGGCTGTTTAACACTCTGATTCTTAGTGTGTTTACCCTACACGCATCTGCCTTCCCTATTCAGTTCCAATTTCTTCTCATCTGAGAGATATCCACTGACTGTCTCCTCAGCTCTGAGTCTCCCTTTCTCCTTTCTTCATTCATGCTATACCTCATAGGATTAATTTCCTTGAAACTTATTCTTTAACATAATCCTCTCCTACTCAACAACCTTCTATAACTTCCCACTGAATAGACAATTATTAAAATTGTTCAGCTTGGCATTGATCTGAATTTTCTCCCACACCCCCCATTCGTGCCTGTCTGCTCTCCAGAGGATTCCCACCTGGGTCTCTTCAGCCTTTGCCCACAGGCTGGTCGCCACTGAAAATGCTTCCCCCACAGATGTGGGAACTCTTTGCTGTTTCCTACAGCTGTAGGTAACGTCTCCCTTCTCTGGCAGGATATTTCCATCTCCGAATAGCAGTAATACTCTGTTATTTCCGCATGTGCTTTTCTGTCCTCGGTGAACTGACTTACTCTATGTTCTCTGAAGGTAGGTACCAGGCCATAGTCATCACTGTGTGATTCACAGAATCTAACAAATAGCAGGGTTGAAATTAATAAATATGTGTTGGATGGCTTCATATATTCTCTTTTCGAATACTAGAAAGAATATGTCCTTTAGAAATAAAATTTAAATTAAAAAACTAATAAATAAAATTAACCCTTAGGTTGCAATTCTGATCTATTCCTATCTTTTACATTTTATTTGTCAGGTAAATGTAGGATATCATAGAGTTTTATATCCATCTTCCTTAAATCAGGTGTCCCTGTGAAGGCATTGTGAAGATTAGTTAATAATTTCAGACTTATTGTAAAACAAAACAAACAAAAAAACCTAAAAAGTGCTTTTTCATGTATTTTGCAATCTAATTGCAACAAAATATAAACTTACTAGTAGTCAATAAAATTGGGATGAAATAATAATCATCAGAAAAATTTTCTTTAAAGAATTCTTTTAGATGCAATTTTAGAGATTTCACTTTTTTCTGTGTAAAAAAAAAGGCTTTTAAAAAATGTCTTTGTTAGAGCTGTAAAATAATAATAAAAGACTTTAAGATAAATTCATTTGAGCAATCCCCTGCTTTGAGAGGACTATATAGAAGTCTCTGAACAGAAAAGAGGCCACGTATTAGACCTGACAGGTTTTGTGGGAACCACCTGGCAGGTCTAACAAGCTCAGGAACCAAAAGTAACCACACAGGGTGGTCTGATCACAAATTTCTAACTGGACAGATCAGAGTGTGTAGTCACATCCCAGGCCTATAGCTGCCTTAGCAAAGATCAATCTTTCCTTAAATGAGTCCTGTCCATTGTTCTTCTGCATTTAGGATAGCATACCTTTGAAATGTCAGAGTAATTTTCTTTTCCTACCCAGCCAAGACACTTCCGCAGGCTCCAGAGCATAAGACCACAGAACCCCTCACTGTTATCTTGTTCCAAACATGCCACCTCTGTGTGCTGTAATGTTAACTATCCTGTCCCCACCAATCTAAAAAATATATGTTTCCCCATTTTGCCATTTTTCTTTTTGTATTGTTTAAAGTATTACCATAGATTTCTCTGCTATGCTTTTTCCTACTTCCTTAATCGACCACCAGTAGATTGCATGCACCTTCCTCATGTCTCCTTTGTTGCTAATGTATGAGCTGCAAAACTGCCATTCTTGAGAGCATTTGAGATCTTGCTCCCCGGCACATGTCGTCAGTTGGCTCAAATAAACTCATAAAATTTCTCTACAGGTTTGGACATTTCTTATGTCAACAAGCCCAACTAGAAAGATAGATAATTTTCAAAATAAGGAAGGGAGACAATAGACCTGAACTTGATTTTAAGGTTCCTGATACAGGCAGATGTTTAGACATAGTTCAGAGTTGAAAATATCCTTTCCCTATTTAAATGCTCTGCACTTCATTTTCATAAACATTTATAGTCTACTATAAATTATTTATTTTATCTGTGCTCATACTAAGATTTTTAATGAAATTCAATCCACAGTAGTACTAGCTTACATAAGACTTGAATTACTAAAGAATTTACCACAGTGTGCTTCAAATAATTAGTTTCCTGAGTGCATTTACAATACCATTCGATTTATATTTCTCAGAAGCACATTTCTTATGCAAAGTGGGGTATGCCTGTAATTAGATGTTAAGTTACATGGAATCTATGTAAAATGAAATGAATAAAATATTTTAAAAACTCACCACAATTGAAATAAATACAATAAAAGCTCTGGAAGCTAGAATCTGTTGAAATTAATAGGGAGAGAAAAAGAGACTAATAATCATTGAAAATTGACTTTGGTGGCTGTTATAACATGTGAGTTACCAGTGGAATCAGATAACTTATCTGATTAAAACCATAGACATCCTATCCAGATGCCTTTTAAAAATATTCAGATAGTTAATTCTGTATAATTATAATACTGAGGTAAAGACTTTGAAGCAATAGTTAATTTTTATTGTAATATTTCACTCTACTGACATATTGCTCTATGCAAATAAACTCAGGCTTCCTTTGTCTCTCTAAACATATCATATTGGAACATCCATTTCAATTGTCATATGTAGATTTGAAAACTAAATGCCACCAAGTAACTACAGCATATCTTTTATCTATCCCATTTTCATCTGAAATTGTGCCACTATATCTGTGCATGGCATTGATTTCTGAATAAGCAGCCCAGTTGAGGTGTGATCTGTTATATAGACAGGCTCACTGCACTTTCTTATATCTGAAACATCCCTGGAGGCTCTTACAATTTCTCAATGTCATGGAGTCTAATCTTTATGGATCTTGTCTAAAATTAGAAAACACAGAATACCATGATTACCTACAATATGAAATATTTACAAGTATAAGTAAAACTCCATTTGTTTACATAGAGAAGCACTTCACAATAAAATGCAAGATCAACCACCTTCTCTATAGTGACCTGCCTTTTTAAAAATTACCAAATATGGAAAAAGTTTAAATTTTCTATTTAATTTTTTGAGGTCACACTTCACAACATTTAAGCTATTGTTCTAATAGAGGTTGTTTGCTTCCATCTGAGGTGAGTATTTACAGCTCAATCAAACTCTTAATACTTCTCAGTGTAGTAAATTCTAAAATTGCAGGTGTTGCCTTGATATCTTCTAGCCTCACAAGGCCCCAAAGGCTCCACCATGAGTTCCCCTGCACTCACCAGACCTGACACCGCTGCCCCCAGGGGAAAGGATACCCACCCAGCTAGTTCCCCTGTCACTCCATTCAGACCTCAGCCTAACAGCTTCCACTGGTCTGCCAGCCTGGGAATTATTCAAACAAGTCAATCATAGCCTCTCCCAGGGACCAGAGCTCACCTTTCCCTCTTGTTCCTACAGAGTCTACTCCTCACAGCTTCTCCTGGGCTGCTCTGCTCCTGGGTGCAACCCCTATGTGGCTCTGGATGGCATATGGTGTCCTCCTCCCTGGACTCTGAGTGAAGCTGTATTATTCTATGACTATAAATATGCATTTATTCCAAAATAATTACAACTATTGGAATTTCTTGATGATTTCTATATAAGTTGTCTCTTAGCCTTGTTTTCATTGTTGCTTGTAATTATCCATCTTTAACTTCAATTTAAAGAGGAAGTTGTGTGTTACCAGACCATTTCTTGTGTTTAAAACATCAAAAGACCTAAATCAACTGTGATGATGACAAATAGAACCTCAACCATCTCAAAAATCAGTAAGTACTTAAAGAAAAGATGGCTCTTCCAACATAGATGATCTCCGAGTTGCAGGATTTTAGTAAGAGGATAATAATGCTCTCACATTATGCATTTAACAGTTATCCCAAAATTCAGAGACCCCCAATAGAATACAAGGGAACATCTTTAAAGTTATAAAACTAGGAAAATTGTTAATGATAATCAGGTGGTCCCCAAAGAGTTCATATGTCCTTTTTGAGTGAAAAATGACTTAGATGAGAGAGCAAGATCAAATTTCTATTTAAATGCAGAGCCATATTACCAAACTTTGATGAATACACAGCCTGTATTAGCATAAGTGTGGCAACTCAAGTGGGATCTGCAAACTGAGATTTAACAGTGGAGAAAGAGAAATAAGCTCTTGATAATGAGCCACAAAAATGTCAGGGCTAAATATGCATCCAAAAAAGGCACCCATGATCCCCCCCAAATTAAAAATAATTGAAAGAAGCAGTGGGTGATGGCTCAGCAGACATTTTTCCAACATCACTCATTTGTATAACCTACTTCATTGGGAGATGAGAAGGGTCCTTCTATTTCATTAACATCAGCATCACCTTCATAAAAATATTTCCATATAACTCTTCACACACATATCCGTTACACATTCCACAGTGTAATAGTGTGAGTTTTTCTATGAGTACTTTCTACCTAACTGCAACTTCCTTGAAGCAAAAATTGTGTCTAATTCGTATATGTTCTCCAATCAGAGGCAGTCATTTATAACATTCAAAAATAAATAAATTTAGGATCTATCAGTTATTCTACTTAATGTCTAGTGAGCATGATAAATAATAATTCTGATCTATCTAGCAAGAGTTTTCGTAATATCCCTGATGCACACAAAAAAAGATAAATTCCTATTGCCTTTGAGTCAGATATATTTTATTCTTTGCACTATCTTATTTGGCATTATGTTTTCTAAAACCCAAAATATTATACATCTTTGTTTTTGTTTGATACTCTTGTTTTTTCTCTTCTCCAGCCTCATACCTTCTTAGTGTCTTTTGAAGGTTCTTGTTCCACTGTCTGTGCCTTAGGTATTGATGTTCCTCGGGCCCTTCCCTATGCCATCTTCTATTCTTATTCTAGATATTTTTCTTGAGTAATTTCATCATTTCCAATACTTTACTATCCACCAGCTATTGAATATCAAGTATTTTATTCCAGATCTTATCAGTCTTCTAAGCTTCAGATCTGCTTATTAGAATCTCTGCTGTATGCCATGAGCTCCTCAAACTCAGCAGATGCAAAACGGGGCTTATCATCCCCCACCCCCCACCCCAAACCAGCTTTCCCACATGTGTTTCCTCTTCTTAGATTACAGTAACTGTGCTCACTCCAGCTCATCCAGTCTGGACACCCTGCCATCATTACTGAGTCTTTCTCCTCATTCACTTACCTGTTAACAATCAAACAACAAGTTCAGTACGGCCTTCTGATCTTTCTCAAGTCTTCCTGTTCTCTTCATTCCCACAGCTCTCCTAGCTCTTGCTGACATCACCATGTTATACATGCTCTTCTCTCCTTTTAGTTGGCTAATCAATGCAAGGGCTGTGTTCAGCAAATTCTAAGCAAATAGGCTGAAGATTTACAGATTTAGGTTGATAATTTCATACATATTTTTAAAACTGCCTATTTAAGCTTATGAATAATTGACAAACCCTTGGGAAAATACATCTATAAATTCAGATCTCTCCACGCTTTGGAAGTATGCTTCCATTTCTTTTTACAAGTATTAAAAGCTGAGTAATTTGATGGGCACAATGCCAGAGTAGGCTGCTGAAACATTTTAAATATGTTCATTGGGGAAAAATTAATATTTTTATGAAATATATGATTATATATGTGTGCTTACATATGTTTCTGCATATATATACACACATAAATTAAATATATTTGTCAGACTTTAATTACTAAAGTTTGTTCCTAAGGTAAATGTCTGTTTCAGAATAGGGAGGAGATTTTTTCCAGTGTGTAATGACTAAAATGCAAGAAGCCACATATCACATTGCTCCTATTACATTTTCATTCCTAAAATTTGAAAGATCTCTGTTTTGTTGTTGGCCACTGGGTGTTTCTAATAGAATCAAGTTTCTGGGTGATGAATATTTTAAAAATTTGAATAAAATTAGTTTAACCTAGCATCAGATTTCCTATGTCTAGCTCATAGAAAGAAAAATCTAGCAGATCATAGATTTCTTATGTACAATAGTTTATGAGTACAATGTAGCACTTTTCTTTTTCCTCACAGATTAAAAATTAGCAGTGACAAAATAATAATGTATAGATTCAAAATTTCTCTCAGAAAAGATCTGTGACAATCCTTCAGGATAGCCTGAATTTAATTCTTCTGGTTTTGAGATCACTTTGGGTAGTTCTAGGGAGTACAAAAGCAGTGACAATATCGGAAGCAATTCCTAAAATACATAATACTTATAATTAATTAAAATTCACCTTCTTTTGTAAACACATGGTAGGCTACACTTCTCAGAGATAAGGTGGTGTTAAGAAATTGAGCATTCCTCAGAGAAGAATGTTGGAATCGGTTACTGGACGTGGGTGCCCTTCAGAGCCTTTGCAGTGTCCAGGATGCATTTCACCACAGGGGCCCAGGATGATCTCCCCTGGCTGAAGTGATGTCATTCACAACAGTGATCCTAACCCTGTGAGGACTGACATGCTGGAGCACAGACGAACTTGTTGAGTGTTCTTTATTTATTTTCCTAGTTTATCTCCACTTCTCAATTGTGCTATTGGCTTTAAAAATTGTTATGTAATTTGAGGAATTCAAAATTCCTAGTTCTAACCCTGGCTCATTTCTAAAGTGAGATTTACTATTGGTCCCCATACATGCTTCATTGTCTTAAACTTATGTCCTAAATCCTACCTCATATAAAATATTCAACTTTATCTCTAAGGACATCAGCACTCCAGAAAGAGTAGAATTTTTTGCATCATAATATGCCATTAGGCTAAACAAGAAAACAATGAGTTGGTTTATGGCGATGTTTAAATTTGAAATTCTTGGGTTCTTATTACCACATTTTACTGTAATTATTTGGTTATTTCCCTTCTGCTCCATCCACCCCATGCCTCCTGCCGCCCTAGACAGTTAGTTTCTTAAACACAAAGGGCAGGTCATATGCTGTTTTTGTGTATCTGACCAGCAGGGTATGCAAGGTTTGAACTTTTTTTCAAATTACAATAATTGAGGGGGCCTGATGCGGCGGGGGTCAAACATGGCGGGTTCTCCCTTTTCTGCGTCCCGCGTGGAAAGAGAGATGAACGAACCGGTTCTAAGTGGAGGCGGCCAGGTATTGAGAAATATTAGAAATAAAGAGAGGAGAGATAGATTTGAAAGCTGGGGCTGGGTGGATCTTTCTGTGCCTGGCTGAGGCCACAGAACAGATCCAGACTGCAAAGCTGAGGCTTTATTTATAATCAGGGACAAACAAGGCAATTAACAATGTTCTTGTAAGTTTCACTTGTTTTGGCAGCACTTGCTGCCCCTCCCACAGCCCACTAGCTACCCAGGAAAGATCTAGGGATCAGTTACAGAATCAGGCTTAACTACGGTGGGAGGGGTCTGCCCTCCAAACTAACTTGTTTGTGATCCTGCCACAGGTCAGTCCGAGGCTTAACCCTATAACCACTTCCTACAAATAATTGAAAATAGGATGTCATCAAAATGTGTCCTCAAAAAGTAAGGGTGGAACTGAATAAATTTTAAAATAAGAGTTAAACTGTTATATAAGACTAGAGTCTCGATGCAGGAAATTCGTGCAAGGGGCTCAGCCCTCACAGCCATGGCCCTTACAGCCGAGGCAGCTTACCTCAACCCTCACAGCCCTGGCTTCATCCGGAAGGTCGTTTGGCTGTCTGGTCTAATTAGCATATTATGCTTTTATTATTATAGATTACATTTTGAAATTCTAAAGTTGCTCTGAAATATCTCATCTAAAAAACATCTCAATGAAAATCACACACACACACACACACACACACACACACACATATACTAGTATATATTATATAATAATATATATGACCACACTATGAAATGCACTGGCGTGCCAGGTCAGCAAAGGCAGGTGCAATGCAATTGGTCAGGGGTGGTCAGGGGTCAGGGGGCCTTGTCATCAACCCATAATCACCCCACAGAGGGAGGCCCAGGCCACCCTCTGCCCAGCAATCAATTGTGGAGCCCCAGCCGAGTGGGCAGGGCCTCCCTGTGGGCAGTGATCAATTGTGGAGCCCTACTGGGTGGGCAGGGCCTCCCTGTGCATGGAGAACAATTGCAGAGCCCCGCAATCTATTGCCTCAAAGAGGGAGGGCTGGTCACAGGCCAGCAACACTGTGGTGGATGGGCAAGGCCAGCCAGCGATCGCCCCACAGAGGGAGGCCCAAGCCAGCCAAGCAATTGCACCTGACGCCTGTCGCCAGCAGAGGGAGGTGACAGGTGGCAGGGGATAAGGGGCAGGGCTGTACAGATGGGAAGCAGTGGTAGCAGCAGGGCGGGGCCAGCTGCTGGCAGCTGGGGAAAGGAAAGCCCCCATAAGCCTTGATTGCCAGCCAGGCGGGGTCCTGGATTGAGAGAGGGCACAGGCTGGGCTGAGGGACACTCCCTGTGCATGAATTTCATGCACCAGGCCTCTAATATATGTATATGGAGAGAGAGAGAGAGAGTGAGAGAGAGAGAGAGAGAGAAGAGAGAGAGAGAGAAATCTGTTGATGTCCCCTTTTCTCCCCATTGACCCCTTCTAACCCACACCTGCCCCCAGCCCCAGGCCTTCACCATAATATTGTCTGTGCCCATGGGTTATGCAAATATGCATACAAGTTCTTTGGTTGATCTCTTCCCATCCATCCATCACCCACCCTTGACTTCCCTCTGAGATTCCACAGTCTGCTCCATGCTTCTGTGTCTCTGGATCTACTTTGTTCATCAGTTTATTTTGACCTTTAGATTCTACCTATGAGTGAGATCATGTGATACTTGTCTTTCTCTGACTGGCTTATTTCACTTAGCATAATACTATCCAGGTTCCTCCATGCTGTCTCAAAGGATAAGAGATCCTTCTTCTTTTTACTGCTGCATAGTATTCCATGGTGTAAATGTACCACAGCTTTTTAATCCACTCATCTACTGATGGACACTTAGGCTAATTCCAGATCTTAGCTATTGTAAATTGTGCTCTATGAAATAGGGGTGAATATATTCTTTCTGATTGGTGTTTCGGGTTTCTTATGATATATTCCTAGAAGTGGGATCACTGGGTCAAATGGCAGTTCCATTATGGAAAACAGTATCGAGTTTCCTTACAAAATTTATATTTTAATTAGACTAATGTATACGCTATATGAGAATGAAATAAAATTAAGAAATGCTTTACTTTGTAATATCTAATTTTGGCTAATGGTTCAAGTAATCACAAAAAAGGTAAGTTATTTGATAAGATTTATAAAGTATTTGTTAAAAAGTTTCTATGAATTAAAGTATTTGTTTTGCAATATTTATACATTTTAATACAAGAACTTAGAAATGTATACTATCTTCTGCTAAGCTGAATTTTCTTAGATAGTACCAGGCATCTTGATAACTATAAAGACAATATTTTCTTAATTAATAATGGTAAGATCTTGACAACTCAACAACAAAACAACAACTACAAAACTTAATTTTAAAAATGGTCAAAAGGCTTGAATATCTAGTATTTCTCTAAAGGGCATATACAAATAGCCAAAAATCATATTAAAAGATGTTCATATCACTAAACATCATGGAAATGTAAGTCAAAACCACAATGAGATATTATCTCACACCAATCAGGATGGCTGAGATCAAAATAACAAATGCTGTATGATTCCATTATGTGAGGGCCCTGGAGTAGCCAAATTAATGAAGACAGAAAGTAGAATGGTGGGTGCCAAGGGCTGGGTGGAAGGAACAATAGGAGTTATTGTTTATCAGGTATATAGTTTCTGTTTGGAGTAATAAAAATGATTGGAAATGGATCCTGGTGATGGTTACAACAATATAAGGGTGGGCAAAAGTAGTTTCACAGTTGTGAGTACACAAAACACAGTTTGTTCTGGTACTATTATTTATTTCTTATTGTATTGTCCATACAAACAATTGTAAACCTACTTTTGTCCACCCCTGTATTGTAAATATACTTAATGTCACTGAACTCTACACTTAAAAGTAATTAAAATTATAAATGTTATATTTTGTGCATTTTAACACAATTCAAACATTTTTTTTAATATTGAGGTCTACAGAGGTAAGTCCATTATTTTCAAATTTATTAACCATAAAATACTAACATTATAAACCCAATACTATGTGCTAGGCCCTAAGACATTTTACACATATTAGATGATTAATTCTAACGATAATCTGTGGGCTATATTGGTATTATCCACAGTTGGTATATAATGAAACAGGCATGAAGAGGCTACAAATTTGCCCAAGAATACACCTCTGGTGGGTAGTGAGCCTGGGATTCAAATGTGAGCAGTCTGGCTCATCAGTGTGTAGTCTTAGCATTATTAGCTTTTCCAATTCGAGTCTATAAGATCTTTATCCAAGATCATACATGTGGTAAGTATTATTTCATTTATACTTTTATTCACCAATTTGTGGCTGTAATGCACAAAAAATAATTAAAAATCATAATTTCTTTAACAGTGTAGTCTTTATCTATCATATGAGCTGAGGGAAGAGTGCTTTCCTATAAGTCAAACACTGCATAAAAGAGCTGACTTCTTTTTTAAAATATATTTTTATTGGTTTCACAGAGGAAGGGAGAGGGAAGATAGAAACATCAATGATGAGAGAGAACCATTGATCAGCTGCCTCCTGCACACCCCCTACTAGGGATGGAGTCCACAACCTGGGCATGTGCCCTGACCAGGAATTGAACCATGACCTCCTGGTTCCTAAGTTGATGCTCAGTCACTGAGCCATGCCAGCCCGGCTAAGCTGACTTCTTAAACAGGCCAGGAAATCGTAAGTCCTGCATTACATATTCAACAATAGAGCCTTTATATTTGTAAAGTATTTTCACAGTAAAAATATGTTAGTTTGGCCTTGGTTAAATTATGCATTATGAGTATTCTGTAATAATTTTATTATTAATAGTAATGACAAATTATAATTGCAGACTCTTCCAGCTTTCTAATGTATCACTTCATCTATTGTCTCTAATTTTATCCTCAATGCAACCTTGTACAAATGAGGACAGGGTATTAAGCAATTTGCTTAATGGCAGATCTGGGAATAAAACCCAGATTCTCTTGGGTGTGTTCAATAATTACTTGTTTATACACTGACCTCTTGGGATTCTCCTAAAGAAAAAGTGCTGTGAATCTTAGGCCACCTCATAGACTCCCTTATGTCAATTTAAGTTAAAACAAAGTTACCCATTTAAAACATTTTTGATTATGTTATAATTTTATTCATAAAACACCCCCAATTATGGTAACCAAATTAAGTAAAAAATTCAATCTCAACTCACCCTTTGAAATCTCAAATTTTGAATGCATTACAATAATCTGTGCCACAGACAAGCTATACCTAAAAGGATGTTAAATGTAGGCATAAATCTTATTAAAACATTAAAAAAGAAATAGTGAACTATAAACTAATCAGAGATTAAAAGAAAAATATTATTTTATTTTTTAAATAAAATATTCAGATATAATGACTATTAATAAAAATATATATGTGATTACAATTTTCAAAGCTAATTTTGGAGTCTGGAAAATGAAAACACAGGAAAAATTCATAATAAGTAAAATAGAAGGAAGACCATCTATGAAGTCCATTGGAACATCTAAAAACCAGAAAGGTGATTTTTATATATGTAATAAGATGGATATTGGAAATCCAATAAAATTGATGTGTAGATTTATTCTATAAATAAGAGTTTAGAAACTAATATCTAAGCCAGAATTTGAGCAGAAGTAGAATTGAGGCAGAACTCTATAAATATCACAAGTTTAATGTTTCAAAATCTGTTAACAGGCTTCAAATTACATATTTTTGTATAATTTAAGACATTTGAGACCCTGATATGCTTATTAATTAGCCCTAAGTCACACAGGTACACTGAACCCATTCTTATACAGACTTGCCCCAATATATTCAGGGCTTGGCAAAAAGGAGACAAGCCACAGCCCCCAGCCTGATTGGCTCCCTTCTCTTCTCTTCCCAAGCTTCTTTCTGCACCATGAGGGCAAACTCACATACACACACACACATGCACACACATACATATACCCCTGCATACAAGCACATGGCCACACAAGCTCTTATACACATCTCAGCTCACAAATCCAAGGTCTGCCCAAGCACTCTCCCCAGAACCACCCCCTCTGTGTTCCCCTCAGAAGTAAACCTCTCCATGTGCAGGCTGAGAGGTCAAGGTAGGCTCTGAGGGCAAAGGCCTCTTTGGGTAGGGAATTCAGGGTCCCAGAAACCTAGATCATAGTGTAAAAGCTGGTGCTTGAGCTCTGGATGGGCACTTCTCCTTAACCGCAAGGATTCCTCCTGCTGTGATGCTGTGGGGCAGGACTAGAATATGTTAAAGTAGGTCTTCTGAAACGTGTTCATTTAGTCCAAGCTTTCCTTTCCCAGGTCCAAGGGTGGGACCTTTTTTGTAATCCTCACCTAAGGACATGCTTAGAGAGAGGGAGAGAGGCGGAGAGAGAGAGAGAGAGAGAGAGAGAGAGAGAGAGAGAGAGAGAGAGAGAGAAACATTGATGTGAGAGAGAAACATCGATTGGTTGCATTCCATATGTGCCCTGACCTTTCGGTGCACAACACTCAACCAACTGAGCCATTTTGACAGGGCAAGAATGGGAATTTTTATAAATCCCTTAGGTTTGTATAGGGTTCATGATAAATGAAGAGGTCTCACACATATGATCTCATTTGGTCATGCAAGGACCCCATGATGTAAAAAAGGGTAGATGTCATTATAAAAACTAAGGATCAGAGCTGATAGACTCAATGTCCCAAAGCTAGAAAGAAGCAGAGCTCAAGTCATACACTACCTACTTCTGTTCTGTTTCCATTTCCACCATTCAGTATCTACTCACTAAGCCATTCTCCATTATGTAAAAGACACAATGCTGGATCATAACCAAAATGGAGGGTCCACAGTTAGGACCTCAGTATTCTGGAGATACTTGAGGTGAATAAAATTATGATTCCACATACCCTAGCACAGATTACTAATTAATCATCTTAGTCTTCTTGAGCTGTCATAACAAATTACTACAGACTGGGTTGTTTAAATAACAGTTCTAGAGACTTGGAGTCCAAGATCAAGATGTCTGCAAATTTGGTTTCTGGTGAGAATTCTCTTCCAGGTTTCTAAACAGCCACCTTCTTGTGCTGGCCTCACACGGCCTGTCCTCAGGGCATGGCATTTCCAGCATTGAGCATCGTGGAGTCTCTTCTTATAAGGACACCAATCTTATGGGATCAGAGCCCCACCCTTATGACCTCATCTAACCTTTATCACCTCCTCACAGGTCTTATTTCCAAATACAGTCCCACTGAAGGCTAAAGCTTCAACCTATTAATTTTGAGGGAACACAAATATGTTATCTATAACATTAATTCAAATATGACATTTCTATTACAAAGGTATAATGCCCAATAAGTCATTTATTTATCCCCCTACTAGAATTGATTAAACTGCACAAACATTTGATTACCTTTTTTGTGACAAAGTACTTGAAGAGCTTCACATTCTAGACTGATCTACACGTAATTGCAAAAACGTGCTACGTGTGGTGATAGACATGCATGACATGCCATGGATGTCTGTCCCTCCTGTTGATGTTATGAGCAACACCTGGTGCCAGACACCTTCACCTCTGCCCACCAGCCCTGGGTGGGACTTCCCAGCTGCCGATGTGTCCACCCTAATGATGAACTAGAGGAGGCAGCTTTTATCCCAATGGTAAACATACTTAAAATGACACTCTATATACAATTTTATATTCTGACACATTTAGCCATTATTTACATATTATAGTCAGCAAACATTTATTGTGCCAGTGCTGGGGATAAAAGGAAGAACCAAACAAACAGGGGGCTGCCCTCATGAAGTTCACAGTCCATTGATTACATTGCAAGCATTTTTCTATGCCAAGGGAAACCTTTCTGCCGTGATAAATGTATGCTTGCATTGCCCACTTGTATGAAAATCTGTCCTAATGTTCAACATTCATGCTGTTTATAGTAATTAAGTAGCTATGATCAATACCATTGCTGACATTTTCATTCTTTCCTTGAGATAGTCTTCTATCTTCCCTGCTTTTAGATTTTAATATGGATTAATCCCAACATCAATGGAAATACTTTTTATTTGACACAAGATAATATATTATAAACACTTGTATAATGCAAAATATTTTTTTTTTTACTTTGGCAAAAGAAAGACAACATGGCCAGATATATAATTGTTGAGACAGACCTTTTCTCAAGGTTTAATGGCCAATCTGCCACTCTTTTAGCCATTTAGCTTTGCAGAGCTGTCTGAATCGGCTTGTTTGCCCCTTTTTTAATAGTAACTTTGTTGTTGTTCTGCCTGGATGCTTTGAGGATTTATTTTTAAGGTATTCTTACAATTAAGAGTTTGTGCAGTCTCTGTCCCCCGTACTGGGTTTCACTGAAACACACATGGAAACTCTTTGATCTGCATCTTTAGATCATTTTTCCACTAGTGAAATTGTCAGCAATGATTCTGACTATCTGTTTGCTTTCCTCCTTATGGAAAGCTATTGTTCTTAAGTTTACATGTCCGTTCTGTAGTCTTCAGGTAGGTCATCTTCTTGAAATATTTAAATTGATTTTAGTTGTTTACTTGCTTTATAGAAGTTCTTTCCAAATGCGTCCCTCAGCTCAATGTTACAATTTTACAAGTGTCAGCTCTGCCCTTCTCTGCACCCAGTACAGATTTTAATTATTTCTCCCAATTTATCATGGAACAGAAATTCATCTTTATCTTACCTGTCTTCTATGTGCACTGTTTGCCTTTCAGTTAGCCTTTTCTCTTCTTGTCCTTTTCTGGGACTGTTCCAGAGAAGCTGAATCCTCGTTTATCATACTGTTGATGCCTAAATGGTTTTATTTTATCTAGTTACACAAATTATTTTCATAATTTACTTAGTCTGACTTTTAAGAATTATGATTCCTTTACCTTGATGTGACAGTGTTTTATATAGTTCCCACAATATGTTTTATTTTTGTTGCTTCCTGCTGATTTATACAGTAATCAGGAGATAACTGTGCAGACATATTTAATGTTTATCAATGGACAGCAAAAGTATTCTGCCTATTAATCTGCTTTCTCTGATTGCATGCTCTTCTTGAATCTATAGGGTCTAATTACCAGTTTCCAGTAGAATTTTGTCTGGTGGAGTCTTTCTAAACTTCACATCCATTACCTAGTTCTTTTCACCACAGAATGCTGTGGTAGTCAGTACAAAATGCCTCCCACACACACCAACCCAATCTTTTCTTGTGGCAACTACACTACTCAAAATGCAATATGTTTATATCAATTCTCCAACCCCAAGATACTGTCTTCCTGGTAGTTTTGTGAGGCTTTGTATTTCTGACTGTGAAGAAATAAGACTGGTGGCCTATATACTGCTTCAAAGAGTGATGATCATACAAGACAATTATCTCACAAGGAAGTAGACACTGGGGAAAAACGGATCTCCACACTTTAAATGGAATTATTTTTAATATATAAAAGGCTAATATGCAAAGTATGCCCTCGGGAGAACTGGAGTTCGATCATTCACTATGACGTGTGCCGACCACCAGGGGGTGGTGTGGAACATGGCGGGCGACCAGTGGTGGCAGCAGAGCACTGAGGGAGTGAGGGAAGGAAGAGGTGGGGAGGCGGGGAGGCAGGGGAACCTGATCAGCCCTGATCGCCAGCCAGGCCTAGGGACCCTACCCATGCATGAATTTTGTGCACTGGGCCTCTAGTTTTTATTAAGATTGGACCATGTTTGCTTTTTCAGTCCAAGTACATCTTCCTTATAGTTACTAGATCATCCTTCCTGATTCCAGTAATAGGATCATTGCTAGTGTTGTTCGTTTTTCTTCTTTGTTTGCTTTGCTGTTGTCAATTTTTAACTTTGAATATCTCAGAGGAACTTGGAAAATTTTATATCAGGGGCTGCTAGCTACATGCTATGTTAAACCTGAGAAATAGAAAATTTTAATTTGAAATTGTATTTACAGAGATAAGCACACACAGAACTCTTTTTTTGACCCTTGTGATTAGACAAAGTCTCTCAAGGTTAGTCTACCATTTAAACTAGTTACAGGTTATGTGAATAAAGGCCTTGCCAAATCAGATCTAAATGCACAGGCCCCTTGTTGTTCAATTACTAGTCAAACCCAAGATGTTAGTGTATTATGATTAAAATGATAGAAATATTTGTATCCCTAAGGATTTATCCTTGTATGCTTTTTCAAAGACCCCTTGATCATCACTTCATGCCATCTGGGAACCACTTTAAAGTTATGCCAGTTCACCTGGGACCTCCACCTCCAAAGACACAGCTTTCCGCAGCTAAAACAACTCCGAGACCATGTGGATTCCAGCAATAGAGAGGAATCGACAGTACTACTCCAGCCATGAAGACAGAAGAGAAGCAGTCCAGAGATGGAAGATGCTGACTTGGTCTTCCCATACTAGCAGTTAGCAGCTGTGCATCACTGCAGGTTGCCCAGGACCAAACCAGAGAGAGTCGGACCTGCATTACCACCATTTGTCCACCATCCAGAACTGTAATGTCAGTGCTGACATGTACACATAAGGAACTGTTGGACATTGAAATTGGGTCTCAAAAGAACTGTTGGCCCAGAAAGAAACTCACTACAGACTGATTCATTTCCTGTCACCATAACCATTATTGCTTGTCTCATTTTCGGTTCTTATAAGTGTATTTCTAATAGCACATGATCTCACTCATCTAGTGGAAATAATGAACAACATAGACTGATGAACAAGAACAGACCCAGAAACAAGGAGGCACGGATCAGACTGTCGGGCCTCAGAGGGAGGATAGGGGAGGGTGGGGGTAAAGGGGAGAGATCAACCAAAGGACTTGGGTGCAAGCATATGCGCCTAACCAGCAGGGGGGTGGGGGCATGTGTGGGGAGGGGTGTGGGATGGGAATGGGGGCATGAGGACAAATATGTGATACCTTAATCAATAAAGAAATTAAAAAATAAAAAATAAAAAAATAAAGTTATGCCAGTTCTAAGGAAAGATTAAGGATCAATGATAATCTGTTGAACTTCTCCCTCAACCACGCACACACACAAATACACACACACAAGTTCACACACACGTGCTCACGTAAGCACTGTTGAGAGAACAAAATATAGTTAATCAAGCATAAGTTCATCAAATGAGGGCAGGGTTATCAGCACACTCCCATTAGTATATCCCCAAGAAAATAAATAAACTACCTCCTTCAGGGACAATTGTAGTTCCCTAAGGGAAGCTTGACAATATTATGAGTCACTCCAAGAAAGTCTGTCATCATGTTTAATTATATTTTCAACTATTAAAATAAAACATTCCCAAATAAAATAAGCAACAACATTTATCTTTATATTATGTGAGAAAGCATAAAAGAAGAGAGTACAATACCATAAATAACACCATTCATGTTTGTTTCTTTATTCCCGAAACCCACTTGGGAAACAATAGGACAGGGCGCCATGGGAATAAAGGTTCATTTTCCGTTAGACTTTAGTAACATAATTAAAAGCATGACTGTAGCACGGTTCCAGGGTTCTACTTCCAGGAGATTATATCAAAATGATACAGAATAGTTCATTTCCTTTCTTATTGCAAATATTATAATAAATTCCTTGTCACATCATTGCATAATATGCCAATTAATTTTAGTGATTGGCTAAGTGATGACAATCTCTCACATAATGAATAATGTTGCACAAGAATAACATCTCAGATTTATGATTGTTACTGTTTCTTTAACTTTGTTTCTTTTTTATTTTACCTCCCACAGCTAAAGGTCAGAAAGTGGTTAGAATGATACAGACAAAAATAAGAGAAATGTCAAAATAATGGATGCGAAACTTTAAAAAAAAAATAGCCTTTGTTTTGGAGCTTTTCATGGGTTTTTATACAAACAACAGAAAAGAAAGACTAAATGTCTGCCCAGCTCTGGGCCTGATGTGCAGTAGACTACATGGCAAACAAGCATCTGGATTTCTGAAGGGTACCAGTACTTATTCCAAAGCCTGGCACATTGTAGGTACTCAAAAGTTATTAAATGAACATTAATTGATCAATTACTTTTGTTTTAGAAGCTTCCATTCAACAAGAACATTTAATTCATTAACCAAAAATACATTTATTGGAATTGTTTCTGTAAATTTTATTTTCTTTCTGGCTATGTTCCCCTATCTTTTCGAATGAGGCAAACCAGATTGTCTAACATCACAGATACTTCTAATTTGTATTAGTGTCCTATTACGTACATTACTGAAGGCATATTATCTGCCCGTAGCCCTGCACGTTTTGCTTTAGAAAGCCATGGCAATCCCATTTAAATTATTTTAACCTATTCACTTCGGGTAGTTGCAATGGCAGAGCCTTCTGGGCTCTGTAACATAATAGCGCCCCTTTATCACGCCGAATGGTTTATTAGAGCCTGTTTGTGCCGATGATGTAGTTGTACCATGGTGAGGCCACCCCTCCAGGGCTTTCCACTCTGTTGGGGGACTCTTCTGTCATTTTAATGTTCAGGGGTTTGTTTGTTTGTTTGTTTTCTTGTGAAATGCACTTTCACTTAATTTTAGCATTATTTACATTACTTATTGTCGGGAGACAACTTGAAGACCGGGGTACGGAGAACAGTGCACTGTGCTTCCGAACCGCCCTGCAGTCTGCGGCAGACCCGGACATTCTGTCCCTCCGAGTCATCCCACAGACTCGCTCAAAAGCACATTGCTGCTTTCAGTTTTAGGAACAAATGGAAAAATAATGCTTGGTCTCTTTCCAAACTTGAATTTCACAAACCCAACTGCTCTACCATTCTTAGTGGACTTGCAGACTCTGCCCATTTCCCTTTGTCTTTTCATCTCTGGGTTCTGGCCCGGGGCTAGAAAACATAGCAGCCCGGCCTTGAGGATGTGGTACCCAATTCTGAGTGAGATTAAAGCCCTTGCTCCGTCTGCCTTCTGACTCCATCCTGAGGCCCAGACTTCTGCCTCACACTCTGTTCTGAAGCCTGCAGCGATTCTCTGCCCCAGACTTCCCTCTCAGGAGGAGGGGCCTTTTATGGAACCTCAGCCCACAAGACCCCAGTGGGCTCAGCCTCTTTTGGGGTTTAATTCTCTCTAGTCTGTTTTGTGAATCCAGCAGCTGGGGTTATGCTTTTTCTGGCTGCTCCTCCCCACTACCTAAAAGGGACTTTTGTTATTAATCAGGTTCACCCTCAGAAGACTTGTGAGATAATGACAAATCTAATGACACAAAAGGGGTTTAGAAAACAAAATGTTATTTTTCCAAAAGAAATATAATTTTCATAAATTAAACATATCATGACTGAAAAAGTATGATATTACTTAATTGATGTAACTTCAGAAAAGGAAGAACATAATATTCTAAATTGAATTTGATAAGGATTGATTGACCGATCTCAGCTTCCATTCAAGCACAGGCATCAGAAATACCTTTGCATTTTTTCAGGTCACTTCTGAAATCAGACAAAAGAAAGGCAGTTACTAAATAGTAATGTAAAGGGTCAGTCAGTATAACTAACAAAAACCTTGTCATTTTCAGATCAATCAACAAAACCCAAAGGCTACAATCATGCCTTCCTTAACAACATCAATGAGTTGAAGGATTTAATTAGAAGTAAAATACAATGATCAAGAAACATGAAAAGAAAAAATGCTGTGGATAATGATAAAAAAAAACTAAATACCTATAAAACCATCTTCTGGTAACTTTGCCATGGATTAGATTGATCTGGAACTAGGCCTTCAACAGCCCTTGAAATGGTGACATTATTTGCATATCAGCCTTCAGAGACCACTTTATTCCAGTGAGAATCAGCTAAGAATATAGAAAATCAATGGGGCTGGATTCTTCCAAATTTAGGCAGGCTGCAACACAAAGATACCCTTACTGGTGACACATCCAAATGAACTCCATCCAAAATCAAACCTTTGTGGGTAAAAAAGCTAATGAATAAATTCCAGCACCACTTTTTTTCTGGTATGCAAATTTTCTTTGGCAAAAGAAAATTTCTGTATAACAAAAATCTCATTGAATTTAGTGAAATCTATGCAGCAGCCAAAAGTCAATACCATTTAGATGCCAAATGTTACAATCACTTTATTGTTTGATTGACTTCAAAAACTAACCCACAAAATATCCTTGATCTCTGTTCAGTTTCTGGGAATTTCAGAAAAAATTCTAGTTAATGGCTTAGTAATACGAATTTATACTTATTTTATTCAGAGCTGGAAAATACTAAAGTCACTGACATGTGAATTGTTCCATAAATGATTTTTCTCCAAATATAGACTGAATACAGTGAAACTTCATGCACTCTTTTAATATCTGAGTTGTTTAATCAAACACTAGGCTCAAAACACTTGATTCTCTCAACTTTGTGATCACCTCATTCAAAGCCATAAGTAGCATGTAATAATGTAAGAATCCAAACAGGATGCTGAGATATCTGTAATTCCTCACTCACTAAATCTTGACCTGAACCATATATTAAAAGAAACTGGTCAAAACAATGGAACTATTTCTGCTTTTCTGTGTATAGCTTCCAATTTGTCTTTGGTCTGAGTTTAAAAACAGAACAAAACTTCACACTAATTTTTAAGATAACTAAAATCAGATCTCACTTCTGACTAATAGATCCTTATATTCCATACTGTCGTGTAAATAGGCTTCTGGACTGGAGATAACAGGACCTGCTATGAGGCTGGCTGCATTAGAACAAGGCCTTCAAGGGTTTCCGTTCTAAGCTGCAGAAATTTCCTCTCATGTCACTTACTATGACCTAGGTTTTAGAGAATATGTAATTTTAAGTAACAAAATGTATCAATTTGGCTTTCTCAGACTAGTTTTTTTGTTTTTAATACTCTCTATCCTTAGTATCTAGCAGGATGCCCAGCCTGTAGTAGTACTTAGTAAACATTTGATAAATGAATAAGCACATAAAATGAATAAATATCTTAGCTAATCTTGTTATTTATTAAGTGATGGACAGCTTTTTAAAAATTCATATCCTTGAAAAAAGTTCCTACAAATACAGGGGCTATAGTCCCCAAATATTTAATGTGGGAGTGGGAAACAGATTTAACTAAACTAACATATGAAAAATAAATTTCTCAAGCAGGAATCTAACGAGGATTTCTGGTTCAGCTTTCTTAATTCTATGTAATAAAATATTTAGGTCCCATTATTAGTTTTTTAAAGCACTGTAGATTTCACAAACCACTGATTCATCATTTGTTTTAATACTTTATAGTTTTAAGAGAGATAAAAGGAAGAAGCCAAAAGCCACTCATGCCTTTGCTTTCAAAGCGTAATGTTAATTAATATAAAGAATCAACATAAACACAGACAGAAGATGATTTCAGCTTCAAGTATCCTCAGGAAGTTGTTATTATTGCCCTACCATACCACCTAAAGAATCAGTCTGCACCACTTTCAATTCTATCCTCAAAACAATATATAACAATGGTATTCTCCAGTAGGAAGAAAACTGGTGTCAAAAAACATAGAAATAATAGCTAAGAATCATAGTTATAAATATAGTTAGAAGTCTGTGTGTGAATCATATGTAATAGTATTGATTTTAGAGACTGGTCACCCTTCATGTCACCCTAGCACCACCAATTCATAGTTGTGTGATTTAATATTCTTTCTTATCTCTAAAGTTGGCCAATAATGCCAACTCCATAAGATTGCTTATAACATTGAATGGTCAGACACCTCATAAATATGAAATGTCTATACTTCCTGCATGCACACATATGTGTGTATATGCTGTTTTGATTAATTTTAAAAAATCTAAATATTTTTCCTAAAACTTATATTTTTCAGGATTTTAAAGCAAAGGAATGTACCCTAATGATGATATGCCTGATGGTTAACAGAAACAAATTTATCTGGCTAAATATAGAGGCTATTTATAAAATGAAATTGTATCTTATTATTGAGACTGTAGCCTAACATTTAAAATATTATAAATCAACAATATAGACTTTCCTCTTTATATTTTATTTCTACATAGCCTAACATGTTATGATTAATTCTGAGCACCTATAACATAATCTTAAACTCTAATGTGACAAGTCAGAAAAATGAAAGAGTTTTTTTAACCCAGACTTCCATAATTTAAAATGTAACCTTTTGGTTTACATGATGCCTGCAAGCAGTGACATGGCTGTTGACGACATTAATATCACTATTTCTGTCACTAAAATCTATAGCAAATACATTAGCAGCCACAAACGGAGGTAGTTTTTCAGAGTTTACTAATTGAATTGCTGCTGTGAACTTAGTTTTGCAGTGTTAATAATAAAAATACATAGCTGAGAAAGAAACTCAAATCCTGGGAAGATATCTAAACAGATTGATAGCTACTTTTGAATCTATATACTTGTGTTTAAATGACGTATTGTGTTCTTACTATTGACATTGTGGAATGACATTCCCCAAATGGTGATCAAATAGACAAAGGCTATCTGTCTGGGACAGAACAATTTACTAAACATCCTAAAGTAAAATCAAGTACTAACGAAGCAAAAGAGCAGATGCTCTTAGATGCAGAATTTAGAATTAACTGAATTCTCACTCAGTTTGAAATTGACTGTATCTATCTTTAGCCTTCCAATACCCCTCAGAGCTAAAAGGTATTTAGGTTCAATGCACACATTCCTGGTGGTAACATTTGGGAATGTAGGTGGAGGATGATCTATTAGAGAGGGTGAGGCTGGCATTCAAACACCCGCAGTCCTACTGCAGAGCCTTCACTTACCCATGGCAGGACCTTGCCTTTTCCTTAGAAGGTAAAGTTACCAACTGACGTTCCTGGATAATGAAATACATGTAATTTTTCAATTCTGAACAATTGGTAATTTAAAAAAAAATCACTCTGGTTGCTGGTTTGATTCCCAGTCAGGGCATATGCCTGGGTTGCGGGCTCAATCTCTGGTAGGAGGGTGTGCAGGAGGCAGCTGATTGATAGTTTGCTCTCACATTAATGTTTCTCTCCCTCTCCCTTTCTCTTTCTCTATAAAAATCAATAAATATGTATATTTAAAAATACTCTTTCTCTTATAAAGAAAAAAATCATTCTAATGTTCTACTCCCCAATTTTGCCATTATTTAATAGGATTAAAAGCTGAAAATCACTTTCTTTACTCAATCTATTATGAGTCCCAGATATTTAGAACTGGACAGTTTTTCTGCCACTGCTTACTGGCGTTCTCATTCTGTAAATGGGGAAAATGGGATAGGGAGGTGATGAGCATGAAGATGGCCTCATTCAGAGTCATGAGTTGGTTGGTGGCCTAAGACCCCTGGCTCCTAGACCCTGGCTCATTCCACCTCCTTTCTTAGCAGAGTGTCCCAATGATGGATTTCCTAAAATCCAATGTTCCTTACACACCTTTCAGAGAAAACATATAGATGGTATCCATTAGATATCATTGCCTTAGTTATTATCCAAGTTGTAAAAGAATAAAGACATTTTGTTTAAAGCAGAATTTTACACCATTGGGCATTGGTCACAAATTCAATATTCTTCTAAGAATTAATCTAAGAATAGGAAAATACACTTTTATTTGATAGTACATCTGTACTATTAAAAGAAGAAACTCTCCAAGCAAAACAAGTTATTGGCAGTAAAATCTGGGGCTTCCCCATCCATTTTAATATCAAATGCCATATTGGGAAGCCCCAACTGCTGGCATCAAGAGAACAAAAGGGTTCATAAATGGGATGTTATTCGAATGTGCCTTTTTCAATGGCTCTCTTTTTCCATTTATGCTCTGGTCTTTGTAATTACCTAAACAAAACATAATCTTAATTTTATATATTTGACTTTGTGATTAACTTGTTCCATGTGGGACTTAAAGGTATATCACATAACCTCTAAGAACTCATTCATCCTTCCTAAGGTTATTTAAATAATACTAATTCTAAATCCCCACATATTATGATTTGCCCTAAGGTGGTAACTGAAAAGTCAAGAAAAAATAAAATGACTCATGAATAATTGGACATTTGATATTTAATATTTTAAGCTTCTCAAAATAGTTGAGACTTTGTTCTTACCAATAATGTTTCATGTACTTGAATCAAATAATATCAGAGTTTGCTAAACACCAAACTTTACTCATTTCATGTCTATATTAAAACAAAGGGGAAGTTGATAACATTTTTAAAAAGGGGGTTTACTTTTATTCTTATTTGAAATGCATTATCAAAACAAACGTAGCCCTGGCCAGGTAGCACAGTTGGTTGGAGCATCGTCCCATACACGAGGAGGTTATGGGTTTGATTCCCAGTCAGGGCATATACCTAAGTTGTGGGTACCTAAATCAATTATCCCAGTCAGTAGGATAGCATATAGGAAGCAACTGATCAATGTTTCTCTTTCCCTTCTTCTCTCTCTAAAATCAATAAACATATCCTGAGGTGAGAGGGAGTGTCAAATGAACATAAAAAATAAGAAAACACCAAAAATGCTATAATTTAATCATAGATGTAATCATGGAATATTTTTATATATCTGTATTTTTCATGAATATCAATTAGTATATTTTACTGCATTGCACTCTTACTGTTGATCTTCAACCTTTGTAAGTTCCTTAAAACTATACATTGTGTTTTGTTTTATAATGACGTGTACAATATAGATCATAAAATCAGACTGTGAGAGAATGTGAGTCAGAGGAACCTAATAGATTTTGATCTAATGGGAAAAGTATAAATCTGGATTTCTTGCTTCCATCAAATGTATAAACTCAGCTTCACTGCTTTGAGCCTTGGTTTCCTTTCCTATATAGAGGGGGGTGATAAGACCTGCTTATTTTAATGAGGTTTAAGGGACCACAGGGCTAGCATTCAACATTGGTATTCTTACTGTTACTATCTAATCCCCCCTTCTTGGAAATGGGAAAGTCTGAGAGCCACAGGGAGAAATGCCCAAACAAAGGTCACGAGGTCTTTAGGTCATGTATTCTGGTTATGATCCCACCTCCCAGGGGAGTTAGCTTCATCTGTTCAAATACACCTTTAATGCCAGGCTTTCTCGTTAGGGTTTATAGATAAAGGGGGGATCTTTCCATAGTAAAACTGATTTGATTCCCACTCTTGATAGCTTCATATGGAAGGACAGGACCAGTAGTCCTCCAGGGAATAGCAATAAGGGACTACAGGAACCTGAGACCTAAACAACCTCAACGCGTTTCTTCTGCTTACTTCATGTGTCATGACTAAACTCAGGAAGCCTCTCCCTGAAGTGCTATCAATAGGGAGCCTTAGCTCCACCACAGCGAAGAAAATTGGTGGGACTGGGGGCGGAAGAGTAGGTGGCCCAGTGAGTTACCAGCAGGTTGTTAGTGGGGGCCCAACATAGCTCCCTTTCCTAACTCTTTTCCTGTTGTCCTTCTCTTTTTTTCTGTTCTCCAGCTGACACCTTAGGAGGAAGTAGGTGGTGCACTCTGACACTGTTCTCTGCCTCCTTGCTTTGCTCTGCCTTATCTATTCCTCTAAAAAACGTTTTTGCAGCTTAGTTAGATATTAACAGGAAAGTGGCAATTATTCTCATCAAGGTCAATGGTTATCTACTTTTAATCTTCCGTGGCATATTTGCTCAGAAATCTAGATAAGTCTCCAGTGGACCACATTCCAGGCAATGTGAAGGAGTTGTTTGTAAGTGGTGTCTGCTGGTCCCCACACTGAAAAATTGGAAGCACACGGAGTCCAGTGAAGCTAACTTTTGCACATAAAACATGACTGCTGTGGTACTTCTCAATGGGAAGCTGGCTTCTAGCCTTGCTCCCACTGGAAGGCTGGTCTGTTTATTTATAAAACTCATATGGCTCATGAAATTTGCTTTCTTTTAGCTCATTAAAGCTTTTATTTCTTAAGAAAGAAAAGGGGGTGGGGGGCTCCCAGCATTCATTTCTCTGCTGGTAGCTCTTTAGGGATTCCACTCTCCCTTCTGAATTGTGCTCCCTTGACATGGATTCCCAAATGATCTGCTGATGGACCACCACCCTGGCTCCTTTCCTGACAGCTGGTCTGCACTTTGTTACGGGAGTTCCCTAAGTCAGAGCTGGCGCACCTTATGGTTGTTAATTTATAGTGCCACAGGTGTGTTTCTGAACAATTTAATAAATGTAATTGAATCCATTATATACCAAACAAGTTGTTTCACAAAATTTTATTCATAGGGTTGCCATCTACTGAAGGACACTAGTAATTACTCTTATGTTGTATAATAATTAATCTAGACATCCCCACAAAAATAGAACAATCATCTTGACACCTGTTTTTCTCCAAATGAATACAGTGATCACTGGCTTGGAGCCAATGACAAAGAATGCTTTAAAAGATAAAGGTATACTAAGGACTTCCCTAGTTTGTTTTGGAAAGGGACTGTATTGGATAGCACACTTTGTATATATTCAGAAAAGACCAGATCATTATATGCATCCATTTGCTTTGGAGCACTGTTATGCCTCAGCCAATTGAAAAGTTTAATTATTTATCTTGTGTGGGGGGAAAGAATAAAAGTTACACGACTATCTAAAGATGTTGCTAATGTAGGTTAAAATGCTTTTCCATGAGTGTTTTTGAGATTTAATGTTAATATGCAGTATTATTACTCCATAGAAGGGAAATAAAATGTAGTGCTAAGAACTTAATGCCCCCAATGTATTAACTTGAGACCAAAGAAGAATTATGCTTCATGGACAAAAGTTGTCACTGAGATGATAACTTGCATTTGTTTGTTCAAATTGAGTACTTAGGATCCATGATCATTGTGGGCTCCTCTTGAAATTGTTCGTACTTTCAATAAGTCAAAACATTTTGATCACTAATGTTAGGAGAGGTGGCTAAATTTATTAGACTAGATTATTAGGAGAAGAAATATCAGAGATCAACATTTGGTTGATCTGCATTGACTGATCTAGTTTGTGAGAGAAATTTTTAACATTTGCGGTGTAATCACAGAGGATGAGAAGCAGTTGGAGGTAAAGAAAAGAAGTCTGAATCAGACATGCAGTCTCGGTCCAGCTTCTACTGCTAATGAGCTAGGCCATCTGGACCTCCATTTTTTTCCATGTACAATGAACTGCTCAGACAAGATGATCTCTCAGGCCCACTCAGTCTTTAAAATACCTCAGGGTGAAAGCTGCCATACATGTCACTTTCCAATGTTAAAGTTTCTGGGATGACAAGGAAGTCATTTGGTGCCTAAGTTGCCCTAAGCCTGAACAGCTGCTTTTAAACCTGGCTGGACCCTCTGGTTCACAAACCTTAGTCTTTTTAAAAATTTATTGTTGAAAGAATTACTGTTGTCCCCCCTGACTCCCCACATTCTCTGCCTCCACCCTGAACCGACAACCCTGGGCCTTCACCACACTATTATCTGTGTCCATGGGCCATGCATATATGCATATAAGTTCCCCGTTAATCTCTCCCCACTCATTCTCTCACCTCACCTTCTCCCTGAGATTCCACAGTCTGTTCCATGCTTCTATGTCTCTGGATCTATTTTGTTCATCAGTTTATTTTGTTCATTAGATTCCACATATGAGTGAGATCATGTGATACTTGTCTTTCTCTGACTGGCTTATTTCGCTTAGCATAATACTCTCCAGGTCCCTCCATGCTGTTTCAAAGAGTAAAATATCCTTCTTTTTTACTGCTGCATAGTATTCCATGGTGTAAATGTACCACAGCTTTTTTACCCACTCATCTACTGATGGGCACTTGAGCTATTTCCAGATCTTAGCTATTGTAAATTGTGCTGCTATGAACATAGGGGTGTATATATTCTTTCTGATTGGTGTTTTAGGTTTTTTAAGATATATACCTAGAAGTGGGATCACTGGATCAAATGGTCCATTTTTAATGTTTTGAGGAAACTTCATACTGTTGTCCACAGTGGCTTCACCAGTCTGCATTCCCACCAGCAGTGACAAACCTTAGTCTTGACCTGGATTTTAAATTTCTAATTCCTAGTGGTATGATTCTCTTCCCAGCAGTATGATTCCCCTTGAGAGCCATATTCTAAATAACTTCATATTAAGTCACTATGGACTTCCATTTTTAAATGACTATGGTAGATTTAAAAAAAAAAGGATATTGTTATTATTTTCTACTAGAGGCCTGGTGCACAAGAATCGTGGACTGGAGGGGAGGGGGGGCGGGTCCCTCAGCCCAGCTGGCACCCTCTCACAGTCCAGGACCCCTCAGGTGTTGTCCGCCTGCCGGCTTAGACCCAATCCCCTAAGCCGGCAGGCGGACATCCCTCTCACAGTCTGGGGCTCTTGCATTCCAGGACCCCTCGCTCCTTACTGCCCGCCTGCAGCCGAGGCAGGAGAGGCTCCTGCCACTGCCACCACTGCTGTGCTCGCCAGCCGTGAGCCCAGCTTCTGGCTGAGCAGCGCTCCCTCTGTGGGAACTCACTGACCACCAGAGGGCAGCTCCTGTGTTGAGAGTCTTTCCTCTGGTGGTCAGTGTGCATCATAGTGACCGGTCATTCTGCTGTTTGGTTGATTTACATATTATGCTTTTATTATATAGGACTAGAGGCCCAGTGCACAAAATTTGTGCATGGGGGGTCCCCTCAGCCCAGCCTGCACCCTCTTTAATCTGGGACCCCTTGGGGAATGTCCGACTGCCAGTTTAGGCCAATCCCCAGGGAATGGGCGTAAACCAGCAGTCGGACATCCCTCTCACGATCCTGGACCGCTGGCTCCTAATTGCTCACCTGCCTGCCTGCCTGGTCACCCCTAAATGCACCCTGCACTGGCTTGATCACCCCTCACTGCCTCTGCATGACAGTCTGATCGCCCCTAACTGCCCCCCCCCGCTACCAGCCAGGTTGCCCCCAACTTCCCCCTTCCTGCCGGCTTGGTCATCCCTAACTGGCCCCCCCACCAGCTTGGTCACCCCTTACTACCACCCCTGCTGGCCTGGTTGCCCCCAACTTCCCCCCTCTGCCAGCCTGGTTGCCCTTAACTGCCCCCCACCAGCCTAGGGGCCCCTCACTGCCCTCCCACCAGCCTAGTGGCCCCTCATTGTCCCCCCTGCCAGCCTCATCACCTCTTACTGCCCCCCTTCCAGTGTGGTCACCCCCAACTGCCCTCCTCTGCCAGCCTGTTCACCCCTAACTGCCTCCCTGCCAGCATAGTGGCCCCTCACTGCCCCCCCTGCCAGCCTGGTCACCTCTTACTGCCCCCCCTGCCAGCCTGGTGAACCCCAACTGCCTCCCTGCTAGCCTGGTCGCCCCTCACGCCCCCCCCCCCTGCTGGCCTGGTCACCCCATGCAGCCTGCTGTTTAGTCGTTTGGTCATCCCTTACTAACCTCCCTTCCGGCCTGGTCATAGGCAGCCATCTTTGTGAGCGTGAGCGTGTGAGGGTTAATTTGCATATTACCTCTTTATTATATAGGCTTGGTGACAATGCATACTATACCCATTTTCAATAAAGATAAATAAATATATATATGTCATGGCCTGCACATTTGATCTTCTAATCAGAAGAAAATATAAGCATCTTTATTTAAAGTACATATAAGAGTGTTTTTGAAAAATTCATGATTTAATAAGAGGAAAGTTCTTTGCCATTCAAGAGAAAGATACTATTCCTAGGATTACAAGGAAGGATTTGATGAGGTAGTTGTCTAAGACAGAATACCTATTTTGGTCTTTTAAACCACAATGTTTAAGACTATATTTTACACACACACACACACACACACACACACACACACACACACACTCCAGGCTCTAGGATACACTGATCAAGACTTAATTTAATGGGGAAAGAAAAATAAAGCACTGAATTTTTTATCTTCTCAAAGGGGCAGTTAGAAGCTGCTACTTTGCTCTTTACCTTGACAGTTATATGAATAAAATGTTTAAAGTTCTTTTGGAAAAAGTTAAAACAGCAACGGGTACAATGAAAAAAAGAGTGGCTACCTTTCAAATTGTTGTGAAAAATAATACAAGAGAAATTAAGCATTAAAATAAAAGTATAAATCAAGATGACTAAGGTAGAACAGGCATAATAAAAAATAAAAGCTCTAAATTCCCCCTCTACAAGGCAGACTCTTAAAAAAATCATTAAAAATAAAATCTCATATTTTATTCTTTACAAGAAACTTTTCAAAAGTAAAACACCACAAATATATATAAGACTCTAGAGTGTGACTCCCTCTCCTCTGTGCTCACAAAACAACCCAGGGTAAATGACATCGACATCAGTGTTACTTGTAGCGATAGCTACATTCCCTGGAAGCTCCTTGACAGCATGGACTATGTGTTTTGTTTATAGGCCTATTCTCAACAACTAACAGAGTATCTAGAATTTAATCAGAATTCAGGAAATATTTGTCTAGTGAATAAGTTAATGAATTAATAGTTATTATTTTGTTAATAAGAAAAACATTAAATTGAGTAAGGTGGGGATTCCATTCCCGGTTATACTGAGGGATGATTGTATACCAGGCTCACTACCTAGTTAATATGCCCCATTAAAGCAAACACAGGTTCTCACATAATTCACCCTCAGCTTAGATACATTGTTTTACATTATTAATAATCATCATTAACCAAAGGGTCGTGGATCCGATTCCAGTCAAGGGCACCTACCTCTGTTGTAGGCTCCTCCCTAGCCCGGGCCCTGGTCAGGGCTCGTGCAGGAGGCAACCAACCCACGTGTGTTTCTCTCAAATCGATATTTCTCTCTGTCTTTCCCTCTTCTGCTCTCTCTAAAAATCAATGGAAAAATATCCTTGTGTGAGGATTAAAATAATAATAATAATAATAATAATAATAACTACCATTAGCAGCCTTCCTTCATTTACCAATACCTGAATTCCTTCCCCATATATAAGAGCACATTTCTTACCCCCATGATCATTGCTCCATTTTTCTGAACCTGCTTCATGGGCTGGTTTGCAAAGGGCTATTTTTCCTCTGGTAAACAGTTCACAAGCCATCCTCATTTATATAAGTAGTCTGAGAATTGTTTTAAGTAATATCCATTCACCCAAAAGTATTCCACTAAAATTAAAGGAAGATAATTGGCAACCATGAGGGCCAAAATAGTGAGAGATTATCAAAAAAGGAACCACTGAGAAAAATGTAGTAATGACCAGACAATAAATAAAAATGACTTTTATTAGCACAGAATTGTTGGATCTGGAGTAGCAATAATTGAAGCAATTGGGTTTGAGCACATTTGTGATTTGACAAAACAGAATGATTTATATAATGTACAGTTAAGAATGACTACAGTTAGGCAAGTTGCTATCTTGGAAGAGTCAGTGAGTGGGGATACCATTAATAGAAGAAATCTTTTTTCTTTTTAAGTACAGGTTTCCAAAATATAAAAGTACTTGTTTCTAAAAAAAAATATGCTAAGGTACAGCTTTGAGAAAAAAAGATAATGGCTTTTCTCTGGTCATCCAGAGAGAAATTTGATGGGCCCATAGAGCGCTCAGAATGAGAAATCTAGTAAATAGTTGAAAAGGATTTGTTTTAAATAATGTAGCTAATCTAGTCACACCTTGCACTGTTTTGACTGAGCACCAGCTACATACAAGAAGTGATAATTAAAATAAGAGGAAATGTCTGGATGTTGTAATTGATTAGAGCAGGGAGGAGGGGTAAATAACTCTTGCCACTGCTCAACAACTGTTACTTTAGTGTCATGCACAGTTCTCAATGAAAACAGAGTAGGGCAATGTCCATTGACATGTTCAAAATCTTTAAAAATCTTAGTCAGAAATCACCAAAATAGCAGTGCTAACATTGCAAAAGTAAATTCGGCTGAATTAACTAGCATCTTCCCACTTTTAAATTTCACAAGATTCCTATTATATGTAAGCAACACTTTCCTCATACCAAGAGTCTTTTAGGAGCCCTCTATCACATCCATTCTGGCACCATTCTAGCTATGTTATGGATCATCAAGACAGATTGGCTAGAGAGGTAGATCACTTTTGTCAAGGAAAACAAATTTAAAGAGTCAAAGGATCATAACTCTTATTCTATTCAGTAAAAATGGCATTGTTGATGATTTAAGAACTTTGGATGGTGCTATTCAGCCAGGATAATTATAAAGAATACACCGCTGAGGAATATTATTCCATAGGTCTGTACATTTTCTGTCCCTTTTCCTATTTCAACTCATCTTACACACCAGAAATCTCACATTGTCCATAAAATGGAAGATATGACATAAAACAGTTATATCAAAAGAGATTTTTTAGGTGAAATCACTTCATAGAGTGATGTTTAAATTTAAGGTGGTAGTAGTAGTTATTTTACCTATCACAGGACTAGTGCAGAGGACTCCAAGATTTAGAGTCAAACATTTGTACTCTTTTGCTTGGCTTTTGGAAATAACATAACTGAATTCTAAAATAGATATAAAACAATAGCACAAAATTGTGATAATTGCTCTAGAGTTACTGGATTTCATTGCTTCAAATAGGAAGCAGTAAAAACAACTTGGAATTCAGCACTTCTTTTCTACTCACTGTCAACTTGTTTCAAATTTCATTTTTGATCCTGAAGTACAGATTCAGCCCCTTCTTTTGAGTAAGCACATTAATATAGCCTTCCAAGCTCCCCTCTCTATCACTATGTGTCTGTGTTTTATAGCTACCTGCCTTGTGTTAATTTTTGTTTCTGGAGACAAATGCATAAAATGGGGGACCCAATTGAGAGGATGAATTAAGAATATACACTGTCTATTTTATTTTAATTTAGTTTAATTCTAGTCTTAGTTTTGGTAATGTAGTATTAGTCCTTTCAAACCTTGCTCTTTGCAAGCAACATAATTCAAGAAGAAAGTGCAAATAAGTTGTGTTTCTTAAAAAACAACTCTGTTCTTAGTTTGTTGACATAAACTTCTTGCTTGACTTGAGTTACTATTGTTGTCATCATTGTTTGTGATGACTGAAGCAAAGCATCTTCTCACCTATACTTCAGGGTGTCTTCCAATGTACTACCCAATGTACATGGATTTCTAAGAAGAGGAAACAAAGAGTTTTAAGGGGACTTTCACCACCAAACATTAATCATTTTACCTACTATCTGCCCTACTAGTTTTAACATTATTTTTAGGGGCAAGATCAGGTTGTTCTATATCTGTATGTAAGAACTCTGATGTGTCTAGAATTTGTAAGTTGCTGAGCAAAAATGAAGAATGTGTTTCTCCATTTTTAATGGTAAAAATTAGTCCCTATAAAAGAAGCAACATGATACAATTCTATCTTTTACTCTCATTCTATTACCTGCCTTGTGTTAATTTTCAGTGCTTTAGAACCTAAACAAGAATGAACAATCTGATTGATCTTTAGCAAATAAATAAATTCTTTCCTGAACAGTGGAGACTGTGAGCTAGGTCTGGTGGGTATTCTATTTTCTGTGATGACCTAAGACGACTATGTGGTCTCTGAGAAGATAAAATATTTAGTAACACACAAAAAGGTAGAATATAATCTTGTGTGATTTTTTTTTTTGTACTGTGTGGTAAAATTGCAATAGGTATGTTCCAAGATCCCCAGTGGATGCCTGTAACTTTGTATAGCATTAAACCCTTTATATATTATGTTTTTTTTCCCTGTACATACATACCTATTATAAAGTCTAATTTATAAATTAGGCATAGTAAGAAATTAACAATAACTACTAATACAATACAATAGTTGTAGCAATATACTGTAATAAAAGTTATTACATTATACAGGTGATAATTTATACTAATAAAAAGGTAATATGCTAAATAGACTGGACATCCTTCCAGAAAAAGCCACAGCAGCTGCAAGGGCCGAGGGCCTGGAGCTGCAGCGGCTGTGAGGGCCAGTCCAGCACCGCAGTCCCTTTTGCAAAAGCCACGGGAGAAGGCGCTGCAGGCAAAGGCAGAAGGAAGAAGGCAGAAGGGAGAAGGCAGTGCCATGGGAAAAGGGAGAAGGCCAGCACTGTGCGAGAAGGGAGAAGGGAGAAGGTGGCAGTTAGGCAGTTAGGCAGTTAGGGGGATCAGGCCAGGAGGGGAGAGCAGTTAGGTAGTTAGGGGGATCAGGCCAGCAGGGAAGAGCAGTTAGGGGCATCAGGCAGGCAGGCAGGTGAACAGTTAGAAGCCAGTGGTTCCGGATTGTGAGAGGGATCCAGGATTTGGAGAGGGTGCAGGCCAGGCTGAGGGACCCCCTCCCATGCACGAATTCCGTGCACTGGGCCTCTAGTATTATAGAATTGTACATGTGAAATATATAATTTTATTAACCAATGTCATATCAATAAATTCAATAAAAAAGTTTTAAAAAATGTTATGTGATTGTGGCATTATTAAGTACAATAAGGGTTACTTGAACACAAGCACTGTGATACAGAAAGTGTCCACCTGTAACCAACTGAGGTGGCTAATAAGTGACAGACAGGGAGAGTCTACAGTGTGGATATATTAGACAAAGGGATGATTCACGTCTTGAGGCAGGGGGGGACTGGATGGTATCAGCTTTCCTCAAGCTATTCAGAGCAGTGCACGATTTAAAACTTATAAATTGTTTATTTCTGGAATTTTTCATTTAATATTTTTGGACTGCAGTTGACTACAGGGAACTGAAACTACAGAAAGTGAAATCACAGAAAAGGGGAGATTAATGTATTTAAGGTAAGATGGAACTCCGTTTCCAAGGATTCCCTTCTCTTCTGAGTTCTGAGTTGAGGGCAGAGCAGAAGAGACCATTTGCACCAGCTTTGGAATGGAAATGTGAAGCAGCAGCCTTACCTTGTATGCTATGATGGTCTGTGTGGGGGCCAGGTGCTGTTGCAGGTCACACATGTTGGTTCTGCAATGTGGCTCAGCTGGTTGACTGGGAAGCACCCAGGTGCAGCTGCTTACCTCCTTTCTGCTCTCCTCCTCCAGCTTGGCTCACACATGGGGATGGTGTGTGTTTAGTTCCATAAAGATTGGTTTCAATTTCTCCTGCAGGTTACTCCCATCATCAAAGTTGGAGGCTCAAAGGTGTTAAGAGAGGCAGGTGGGTTCCAGCGGGTCCTTGTCAAGTGCACCTCAGCCTTAAGAGCTCTAGTTTATAGAGCATCTCCCACTTCATACCCATCTTGCCTTCCTGACGGCCTGGCCTGGGGAATCAGGCTCCAGCATCAGACACTGAAGCAACAGCCTCACAGAAACTGCTCAGCTGGTTCTCACTGCTAGTGCGTCTGCTTCTGTGATCCAATCCTGCGTGCTACACACTGCTGTTGTCTTCTTTATGACTTTTCTTATTTGTTTACTTTGCTCTTTCCCCTACTCTGTGCCTCTCAAAAGCTGATGTAACCCCACCGAAATGGCTCAAGGCCCACCTTTTGCAAGAAGCCTTTCCTGATATTTATGTATGGTAACATGAACAACTTTCTCCTGCCAGCTCCCTAAGTACTTTTGCTGTATCTCCTCAAACACTTAATGCATCCTGCCTTGTGTGCAGTTCTGTATGTCTCTGTCTCCCCTTAGAAATTCCTCAAGGGCAGAAATGATGTGTCCCTCATATTAGTATCCCCAAAAGCAACTATCACAGTGCCTGATGCAGAACTGGAGTTCAATAAATATCTGTTGACTTGAAGTCTGGTTTAGTTTGCTTTACCCTCTGGCCCTCTCAGGGACTGCTTGGGTTGTCACCATGACTGTATCTAAAAGACAACTTTGACCCTTCTGGGCTCTCTGCTCTTATTCTATCTGGTTTTGCAATGTGTTCATACATAGTCCCTGCTTTGTGCCGGAAGCTAAGCACTTTGGTGATCCATTTCCAGTGGGGGTTGTTTTCTCAAGTGGAAAGTCCTCACCAGATGGGTTAAAAGTTGTGTTGTGAAACCTTATCATGAAAATAAATGAGTAAATAACTGGGTCCAATAAAGCACTGCTTAGTGAATGTAGCAGGGTACCCAGCACAGAGCAAACTCTCCGGAAACATGGGTTAAATGACTGAGGGAATAAATTAATGGATTTACTTAATAAAAACCTAACCAAGGGAAAACCTATCAGGTATGAGTATAGCATTTTCATTTTTTAAAATTACTTTATTGATTAAGGTATCACATATTTGTCATCAACCCCCCCATTCCCATCCCAAACCCTCCCACATGCATGCCCCCATCCATTTTCATTTTTAATGATATGACTTGAGACTCTTCCAATGAGAAGTAGATAATTTACCTACCTGGATATTCTCACACCAATAGGCAGGGACTTCTCTCCTTTGAGTTGCATTAGTTATCATCCTTGTTTAGAGTTTGCCATAAGTAATAGTAAATAATGAATTATAAATTTTCTAATATTTTATGAAATTGCTAAATTATAATAATATCATAAGAATTCTTCAATTCCCATCTGCTTATGAGCTTTAGAAAAAGTTGCTATGTATTTCACTAGAAAATGGGTACAGCTTTGTCTGAAAACTTTAGGTCACAAAAGAAAGTTCTTTTTATAGATTTATAGGAACCAAGTAAAAGTCTAATATAAAATAAAAATAATTTATTTATTATCTCAGTAAGTAAATTGTCAGGATAAAACTTCTTTAGGGAAAAGCTAGCTCTTTTTGTTTGAAAGGGGGTGGGGTGAATAAGAAAAAGAGACTCCAGAAAACTTTTAAAAGATTAAAAATCAAAACTTCTACTCAATTTTTAAAAATAAAACTAGGAAAATAATAATTCATTAAAAGTAAAAGTTTCTTGGTTCAGTGTGTGGCGACCTTTATGTACTATGCATGATGGTCACTTTGAGAATATCCTTGCCTGTACTTTAAATTTCTTCAGTTTATTGTGCTAGCATAGGTGTCTTCACAGATATTGCTTTTGTAATCCAGCATTTTGTAGCATTTCTGTTGCCTTACTACCTAGCAATTTATCCAACCAATTAAAATTAAAAAGGGCCAGTAAATATTTTATAAATTGTTCATTCAACAAACCTTCATTGAGTATCAATAAAGAATGGGCTGTGATTTACAGTTTAAGTACAGGGCACAGACACACCCACAAGAGTACAATATGCCACAGGTACTCTCAGAAAGTCTCCAGAGACACGAGGAGGTCAGGAAAGACAATAATTAAAGGAGTACATCTAAAGTAAATCTTGATATATCATCAGTGCTCATTAAATAAAAAAGAGCCCAGGGTAGGAAAAAGATCTGTCATACAAAGGATACAGAGTGTACTAAGGGTAAGGTGTGAAACTCTTTTTAAAAAATATATTTTTATTGATTTCAGAGAGGAAGGGAGTGGGAGAGAGAGATAGAAACATCAATAATGAGAGAGAATCATTGATTGGCTGCCTCCTGCACACCCCCAACTGGGGAACGAGCCTGCAACCTGGGCACATGCCCTGACCAGGAATTGAACCAGTGACCTCTTGGTTCAAAGGTTGATGCTCAACCACTGAGCCATGCTGGCTGGGCAAGATGTGAAACTCTTTGATGTAATACATAAAATACCAGGAATGGATGATGCTTGTCAGGTTGAAGGAAGAAAATATGAGATGTGTTATGGGCTGAATTATGTCCCTCCCTCCTAGTTAATATATTGAAGCCCTAACTCCCAGTACCTAAGAATGTGACTATATTTGAAGAGAGGGTTTTTAAAGAGGTGATTAAGGTAAAATGAGGCTGTGAGGGTAGGCCCTAGTCCACTCGGACTTGTGTTCTTATAAGAGGAGATTAGGACACTCAGAAAGACATCAGGGATGCAGCTACACAGAACAAAGGCCATGTTAGGACACAGGAGAAGACAGCTATCTGCAAGACACAGAGTGAAGCTTCAAGAAATTCCAACCCCGCCTACACCTTGATCTTGGACTTCCAGACTCCAGAACTGTGAGAAATGAATTTCTGTTGATTAACTCACCACCATGTGGGACTTGGTTATGTCAGCTCTAGCAAACTAATAGAAGAGACTGGAGAGAGGGTGTGGAACCTTCTTGTGGATGGCTTTATAGATGCCGAGAAGTCTGTACATCCTACAGGCTATGGGGATCATTAAGCAATTATAACCAGGAAACTAGCAATATCTTAATGATAAGCTTTATTTTATAAAAATATCATTCTGAAAACCATGTACAGAAACACTTTAGATATTGCAGGTTCAGTTCCAGACCACCGCAATAAAGTGAGTATCATGATAAAACATGTGTCATAATCTTTTGGCTGGTGGAGGATCTGTATTTAATTTGTAAAAAAAAAAATGCAACATCTGTGAAAGACAATAAAGTGCAATATAACAAGGTATGCCCATATAAGATAGAAGACGTAAGCAAACTAGAGATGAGAAGATCAATAGGTGAGAGAAGTGCAGGAGAGGAGGGTCAGGCGAGGAGAGGACTGATATGAGAGATGCTTCAGATGCAGACTCAGCAGAAGCTGGATCCAAAGTTGATGTCATGTTTTATCAATGAGAATCACATTCAGATCTGATATAATGTTGGGACCCATAATATAGGAAGTTAGTAGGCATTTATGAATGAATGAATGAATGATAAATGAAAAGAAAAGACAATTATCCTTTTTCATTAGATGTGCATCTTAGAATATATCCAAACATAATAATAATATTCATACTACTACCCCTCTTAAATTTCAATTTGCTATCACTAAATATGCAATTGAGTGTTACCTCTAGATATACAGGAACGATACCCATGCAGCCTTGTATGCTTTGTACAATGTCTGTGTTTCTATAACATATGTTTATTGATTGTTTGGTTAAGGAGTGATAAAGTAACAAAGAATAGACTTTTGCACTAAAAGGGCTTTAAAAAAATTTCTGGAATACAAAACCTTTATTCTTTAAAATGTATGTAGCAGCCCGGCCAGTGTGGCTCAGTGGTTGAGCATCGACCTATGAACTGGGAGTTCACAGTTTGATTCCCAGTCAGGGCACATGCCCGGGTTGTAGGTACCATCCCCAGTAGGGGACGTGCAGGAGGCAGTTTATCAATGATTCTCTCTCATGATTGATGTTTCTATCTCTCTCTCCCTCTCCCTTTCTCTCTGAAATCAATAAAAAAAATTAAAAAGTAAAATGTATGTAGCAAAGGAAAAGGCATTACCAGTATCAGAAGGGAAGTGTGGTTGATATGGCCCAGACATGCATTATTCTAATGTGCTTAGTGTAGAAAAACATCAGTATGAAATAAGTGGTAAAGGAAAAGTTTAATTGAATTGGTACAACTTAAATTGAGTATTGAGTGATAGATATATTTACTAGATTTGTTTTTTTCTAGAATTAAAAAAACACACACAAAATAAAAATAAGAAAATATTAATACAGAAGACCCATCTGGCTAGTGTGGAAAGAAGCATAGACATCATCTCATTTACCAATTGTAGTTAGAACAGGGTCAGCAAGTTGTGGTCCCACCAGCTGTTTTTGCACAGCCTGTGAGCTAAGAATAGTTTTTATATTTGTAATGGGTAGAAAAATTAAAAGAAGAATATTTGATACATGAAATCATACTCATTTTGTTTCCTATATTGTCTACAGTTGCTTTTGTTCTGTAAGGGCAGAATTGAGTATGTAGTTTTGACAGTCCTGTATGGTTTGCATAGATAAAAATATTTATGTTGCCCATTACAGAAAAAAATTTCCAATCCCTGGCTCAATGCAAGAAATAAGATCAAAGACCTAGATTTTTATTGTCCTTTTACAAATATTGAATCCCCAGTGTCTTACAATGATGTAGAGATGTTCATCCTATAAACTGGACGTGTGCGTGGCTCAAATAAGCATTTGTGAAATTAACATTATATAATGTGTGCTGCATTTAAATTAAGTTTCAAAGAATGATAAAGGTTGTCAAATGGGGGTGGGGGAGAGAATGTTTCAAGGTTTTGATATGCTAAAATAAATTTTAGATCTACAAACATTTGTCTAACATGTTCTACCCTGACATTTTTTTTCTACTCTACCCTACTTTTCAACATGGGACATCAAATAGGACTATTATACCTTGAAATAGAATTTAGATAATGCTATATCAATTGTGTGAAGATGATAATGATGAAAAACATTTTAAATACTCCCTAAATTATTCAAAAATTTAACCCCAAAATCAAGTAATACATGATATTATACTGAGACTTTATAATCTTAAAAGTTGCATTGTGATATTAACATTGCCAAAGCATATCATATATTTCTTGATGACCTGCAAGAAGTAAATTCTTGGCAAAGAAATACAGCTTCTGAAGGTAAAGAAAGTCTTCAGACATTAGTGCTAGCCATTTAAAGCAGACCAAAAGGGTTTAATGTAGCAGAAAGCCAAGGTAGCTAGGTTATCAGCCACCACAGATTTCACTCAGAGCCTCTAATCAGCAGGACCACTTGGAAAAACAAACAGCTTGCAAGGGATAATCACTACTTGGAAGTCTAGTTATGCAAAATATGTTCCCTTTATGTGAATGCAAGTCCCAAAATTGGCTCCTATTAGAGACAGCCATTGAGGCTGATAGAATTTTCTCACTTGCTGATTTCTACAGTTTGGGATTATTCCTCAAACCTTAACTTCTTTTCTTAATTTTATATCATGGAGAGAAGTGCTGACAAGTGAGGGAATAGGATAAAAAATACACTCCCCAAAACAAAAAAAAGAAGTGTTGCCAGTTTGTTGACTGGCTTCCAGTGAGGTGCTTTTTATTATTTTGCCACATACTTTACCCAGAGTTTTAGTGCACATTCCCAAAGAAAGATTCACAGGCCTAGAAAGCATCAGCCTCAGTATTTTTGTGAATGGCAGGTTAAATCACATACAAAGCTACTCCACCCCCATCCCAAGGGCTTGTCTACCAGCAACAGGCCACTTCTGGGAAATCACTGAGAGTTTGGATAGATACACATAGAAGATCTGAATTTTCACAGCTAAGGTGACCCTGAATGGGGTGTCTAGTTACCCCCTTTGATATACTATGGCTTCTATACAATTTTTAATTTCCTTGAAGAGTTTATCCCTTTATCAAGAAATTTTAAAAATTGTGAACAAAGATTTTCCTTGTGGAAGAAAAATGAGAATAAAAACTACATATATTCTAAGGACTAAGTGAATTCTAAAAATATATATTCATGAGTGTGTGAGTGTGTGTGTGTGTGTGTGTGTGTGTGTGTGTGTGTGTCTTTAAAAAAAGTGTCTGGCACAAAGTAAGCCCTATAGAAGTGTTAGTTATTATAATTGTCATTATCATCAGAGAAATTTCAAGAAAAACCTCAATTTAAATTGCCAAGAAGTAATAACTCTAAAATAATCTATTTGATAATTTTTAAAGTTTATGTATTATGCCAATATTCTTAAAATATGGTAAAACTTAGTGCAAAATGGACAAAATACATCATAATAGATGCTATCATTTTATTAATTTCCACATAAAAATCCAAGGATGGGTTGCTGAGATACCTATCCTATATAATAAAAGCCTAATATGCAAATTGTCCCCTCGACAGGGAGTTCGACCAGGAGTTCAACTGCTCGCTATGACATGTGCTGACCACCCACAGGGTGGCATGGAACATGGCGGGCATCAGCGACACAGAGCTGGAAGTGGGTGGCAGTGGAGGCACTGCCAGCTCTGATGGGCCCCGATGAGAGCGGGACTGCAGTGGGATGGTGGAGCAGGTAAGCAGGCGGCGCCAGGCCAAGGCGAGTACGAGCGAGGCCCACCCCACAGACAGCGACGAGTGTCCATTACAGAGAAAGGGCAAATAGTAATATTAAAATATTTCATCTAATTATTTTCCTTTCAATGTGCACAAATCCATGCACTGAGCCACTAGTAGAAAATAATCTTCAGAAAATTCTAGAAGAAAAGTGGTTTGCCCTGAATGAAACTCAGTGACCTTCTTCTGACACAGACATTGATTTTTATTTGGCATCTAACTCATCATCAGTTCATATGGTCTCAGTGTTGACTAATGAGGGAGCCAATTACTGTGTTATATTTTCCCCTAGACCCAGATCATGTAGGTAAGGAATTCAAGCTGGTTGAATCAGTCTCTCAGGACTTGGTGATACTACTGAAAAACTTACTTCCTCTTTGCTGCAAGAATAGTAATGCCTTGGATCAAGTAGTGGTAGGAGGGTTAAAGATTTGCCAGATTTTGATAAAGGCAAAAAGGCAAGTACAGTCACCTTAATGATGCATGGCTCAGTCCTTGGGGACTCCTCAACTCTCATGCTGTGCTCCAGCCACCTCGACCTACAGACTTCTCCCCTGGTATCCTGCCCTCTTACCCTAGCAGATGCTTATTAAGTCAATATCAAGATGAACCAGGCTGAATGAAATGAAAAAGCAAAATTTATAAATTTATTGTTACATCTGTGAACAGAGGGCTGAGACCAAAGTGGTGTCAGCCAGCAAGAGTAGAGAGGGCGGGGATTTATATGTCTCTGATGTGGGTCAAGGCTAGCAGTTAAGCCTGATGCAAGTGCAGGTGGTTGCAGGGAGCTAGGTCTAAAGCTGTTCTTCTTGGCTGCCTAGCTCTCTCCTGTGACACCTGAAATGTGTCACAGTGTGTCACAGGAGAGAACTAGGAAATCCGCAGAGAGGGCAGAAAGCGGAGCACAGTGAAAATGTCCTGAGTGCAGGAGAGAAACTGAGTGCAGCATATGCCTAACGCTAACCCTTAGTCGCCAGCAGGACTCAAACTTGAGACTGCCTCACTCAAGGAGCCTTCCCTGGGAGTCTGGCTCTCAAAGCCCTCATGAGGCTATTTTTTAAATTTGTTTTCCCCCACCACACTTTGAGCTGCTAGAAATTAAAATCTGTGTCTGTGGTCAAAGTTATATCCTAGTGTTTTGAACAGTGCCTGCCATAAAATAAGCACTCATAAATTTGCATTTAGCGAATGAACGAATGAAATCATATTTTTATTTTAACCTTTTAAATTTATATAACCATTCTTTCTTTATATGCATAATGGAATAAGAACATCCTTACTAATTTTAATGAAGTGAATATATGTGTCCATGTTGGAACTTGGCAGAAAAGAGGCACATAAAAATTACAATAACTCACCAATTTTCAGATTGTACAGCTAAAGAAGGTTTTATTTTTGCTGACTTTCTCTAACTTTTGAAAAGCAATTTTTCCATTTTTTATTTAAAGTGCCACTTTACCGTTTTGAATATTTTCATTACTTTTTAAAATATTCACTGAAGATTGAAGAAACAGCTTTGAATTCAGTGAGAAACAGAACAGACTTTTGCAAAAGCTTTGCTTATTCAAACAAAAACAGTTCTGTGAATCCCCCCAAAGGGAGATTGGGTGCTGACCTAATCTTGTTTGCTTTCCTGTTCAGTATTCTTCCCTACCAGCCTCCCTCAGGGCCTTAAAAGGAATTACCAACTGCACAAAGCACTCTCTTGATGGTCATGCTTACTTGGTGTTTCTGGTCGAATGGAAGAGTGATATTGAAATAACAGAAAAGTACATTTTTTCATTTTTATTTTGATAGTTTAACATTTTGAGGAAGTTTGTCTTCCTTTTCTAAGGAAGTATCACATAGCCCTAGCTGGTTTGGCTCAGTGGATAGAGTGTCAGCCTGTGAACTGAAAGGTCCCAGGTTCAATTCTGGTCAAGGGCACATGCCTGGGTTGTGGGCTCGATCCCTAGTGGGGGACTTGCAGGAGGCAGCCGATTCATGATTCTCTCTCATCATGGATGTTTCTATCTCTCTCTTCCTCTTCCTTCCTCTCTGAAATCAATAAAAACATATTCACAAAAATAAAAAAGAGGGAGCATTATCTCAATTCGTTGAAGTTCTGCTTCCCAGTATATGTCGACAGTTTGGCTCAAATAAACTCACAAAAATTCTTAAAAAAAAAAAAAAAGTATCACATAGAAACAGCAAATTGAATTTTTAATGAAAAAAAAATGACTGGCTGGTGTGGCTCAGTGGCTGTGCCACAACCTATGAGCCAGGTGATCACGGTTCGATTCCCAGTCAGGGCACATGTCCATGTTGTGGGCTCAATTCCCAGTAGGGAGCCTTCAGGAGGCAGGCAATCAATGATTCTCTTTCATCATTGATGTTTCTATCTCTCTTTGCTTCCCCCTTCCTCTCTGAAATCAATAAAAACATATATTTTTTAAATACCATAATATTCCTTGGAAGAAACCAAAATGACTTTATTTTAAATAATAGTATCTTCTTGTTACTGGAGACTTACTATATAGGCTAAACAGTCACTAGAAAAAAAATGAATTTTCTCATTTACTCCACTCTAAACAATGTTCTAGAAATCCTTCCTTCCCCCTTGTTCATCATGTAGACCATCCTCGAATAACCTTCTTAACATATTGCTTTGATAACACACCTTCCCTAGACAAAAACAAATTGATGACTCTCATTGCCCTCAGAACATGGATCAAACTTCTTTGTCTGACATTCAAGGCTCTCATGTTCTGCCTTGGCCTATATATCTGGTCTTTCCTACCAAATGGTCCTTATACCCAAGGGCTTAGCATAAGATTCTACACTGAAAGACTGCTCAGCTATGTGCATAGATACTGCTTTACGGAGCCTGAATGCCAGCCCATCTGTCTGCTCTCCATTTTGAAACATGCCTTGGGCTCTCCAACTCTATTCCCATCTCATCTCTCTTGAATGCCTCCCACTGCCATTTGTCTATCCAGCTCTTATCATATTCAAATGACTGTTCAACTTATTCATCTTTGATCATGTCTTTCCTGACCACCTTGGTCAGAAGCAATTTCCCTCTTTTCAACATTCAGATAAAATTTATTTTGAGCCATATATGTGCTGTCTCATATTGCTTTGGAGAGTAATCTCTTTTTCTAGATTTCTATCATCTTGAATATAAGGAATTGTAAAAGTCAGGATAGGTTAGATTATAGGGCAGTTATCAAAAAAATTCACTGGGTTACAACTGCAAATGTATATTTCTATTTTGTAATTCTAGAGGCCCAGTGCATGAAATTCATGCACGGGTAGGGTCCCTAGTGGCTGCCGGGACACTCTCTCTCCACCACCACCACCACCACTGGCCCCACCCCAGACCCCACCCCCAGGTCAAACTCCTGGTTAAGGGGACAATTTGCATATTACGCTTTTATTATACAGGATATATCCATCAGCTCTGAACTTGACTTCTATAGTATTATCTTCCACCATGTGGAAAGTGGCCTGTTATAATAACAAGGGGGAACATTAGGGTAAATTGAACAATAGAATTCAGAGCTTTTACTCAGAAGTGACATATAATACATATATCTATTAGAACTTACTGTGCAATCCAAGTAATTGGTCAAAGGTAACTTCAAGAAGAGTGTGGACTTTCAAATACACCATTTTCCTGAAAAGAGGAAAAATATAATATTTATAAATTTCCATAATGACCACCACAACCATCTTACCATCTATGGGCACAAAAAGAATGAAGATCTTCACCTGCTTCTGGATTTCAGACATGACTCACCAAGGCTATCTTCTCTACCACAGTCACTATGCAAAGATGGCACTGAGTAGGCAAATATGCTCCCTGATTTGACTCTAAGTGTCTTATAACCATAAAGTATAAAGGTAGAAAAAACAGACAATTGTACCAACACAACCCCAGTTTCCATATGGAATGTTTCACACAGAACCAATATTGTTATACTGATAATTAAAAGAAAGAATCTAGCTGATGTCTCAGCTGTTGACACATCCAAAATCTCAGTGATATACAAAAATAAGCATATATTTCTCACTCCATGCCTGCTGAGGTTTAGCAGATGTAATCTGGCCTCAACTGGGTCTGGGTCTAAGCTTCAGCTTGGGTCCAGCTTCTTCCATGTATCTCTCATCCTCTCAGAATGCTACTCAAAGCATATTCTCCTCATGATAAAAGGTAGGAGCAGAGGAGTGCAAGCCCAACTTTGCCGGGTAAGTTATGTTTCTGCTCAAATTACACCTGATAACATTCATTTGGCCAAAGTGAAACAGATGGGCAAACCCCAAATAAAGGATGGTGAAGAACAGGCCTTCCATGAGGAGACAAAGCAAATCACAGGGCAAATGGAAAGGTACAATAGTCCTCCCATGGATGAAGTTGGGGGGAGTGGACATTGGTGAGCAATTATTTTTTTTTTTAAGCTTCACCTGAAGATATTTTCCCATTGATTTTTGGGGAGAGTTGAAAAAAAGGGAGAGAGACAGGGAGAGAAACATCCATGTGAGAGAGACACATTGACTGGTTACCTCCTGCATGTGCCCCAACCATCAGATGGAATGGTTGAGATCATTGTCCATGCCCTGGCCCGTGTTTCTCAGTGGTTAAAGCATTGGCCTGCACACGGGAGAGCTGAAAGTTTGATTCTTGGTCAAGGGCAGTACCTGGGTTGCAGGTGCAATCCCTGGTTGGGACAGCCGAGGTGGCGGCCGCGCTGCACGGGTTTGCAGATCTGCGCAGGTGCAGGCCTCTCGCCACCCTCCCCCCCCCTCGCGTGCGAACGTCCCCCAGCGCGTTGTCACCTACATGTGGGCGCAACAGTCCCGAACCCCGGCACACACACGTTCCCCCCACCCCTCCGCCGCACTTCGGTCAGCCCTGGCATGCCTACGTCCCCCACATGATGTGCAAACGTCTCCTCCAGCTCGCTCACATCCTTTGGAGCGTTGGGTGCTGGGGTGGGCGCCTGTGAGATGACAGTGAGAGGGCGGAGTGGTGATGCCCTGTTCCCTTGGAGGCCAGTGCGGTGACGAGGTCACCTCCGTGGGGCTAATGCAGGTGCTGAGGCGGGAGCAGGTGCGGACAGACACACCTGGTGGGCGCGGGCGGCCCTAGCGGAGGTGCCTTCAGCCAGTGTTGGAGATCACAGTGTTCGGGAACCCAGAGGAGGTGAGGAGGTCCGTCCTCAAAGTGAAACGGTGGGATAGCCGGGGCGACTGCAGAGGAGGAATGTGCACTTTGGGTGCCGGCACCCATGAGCGAAGGCTGCCCTGACTGAGCCTCGCTCGCTTGGGGCCTAGCACACTCCTGCCGGGCAGCAGGTGACAGGACTGCTTTTCCGAGTTAATGAGAGAAAACATTGATTCTCCCGCTGCCCACGAGGGTGGAAAGCAGAGTGAGGAAACATGCGGGGAGTGAGCGAGGTTCCCTGTCTGGGGGTTCCAAATCCGCCATTGGTTCCTTTCACCGCTGACTAGAGGTATACAGGGTGTCCTCCCAAAATGTATACACACTTTGAATACCTACTAATTCCAATGGGTTTAGGTATGAAAATAAAGAAACAACAATGAAGCTGTCATCTGTTAAAAGTGTGGGCCTAATCCAGCAGTCGGACATCCCCCGAGGGGTCCCGGATTGGAGAGGGTGCAGGCCAGGCTGAGGGACACCACCCTCCCATGCACGAATTTCGTGCACTGGACCTCTAGTAAAATATAAATGTTTAAAATAACCCATTTGGACAACTCAGTGTGGAAGGTGCAAGGAAACTGAGACATTCAAATGTTTCTGGACACAAAATTTAACTCAAGGGAAAACCACATTGACATGCAGGAGCAGTGGAACTTCAGCTTCTAACTTAAATTCAGTTCTGCTGGTCGGCAACCAGCAGATTAAAGGGTCTGGGTAAAGCAGGTGAGAACAAATTCGTAGTGCAAATTGGGCAACTAAGCTCTCTACTTACCATAAACTATATCGCTCAAATTGTGTAGTATGCGGTAAGGTAAATGTTCACCCTTCTGGTCTAAACAAATGGCTGCATGTGTTCTGGTGTGTATTCTGCCACATAAAAGCAGGATGTGAGCTGGTCATGGAGGACTGGGCTGACCTTCCAGGATGTGAAGAATGCATTCTCTTCTCATCTCCTCAGACGTGGAAGTGAAAGTGGGGTAAGCAGAGTGAATGCTCTTCACTGCTGTTCTGAACGCGGCCCCCACCATTTGCATTCAAGAACAGCGCCATCCAAGAGAGCCCTCCGCAATGACGGGGATGTTCCCTCTGTGCTGCCAATGCAGTAGCCACCAGCCACATGTGACTAGTGAACACTTGACATGTGGTTAATGTGATTTAGAAAATGAATTTCTGATTTTATTGAATTTTAATTAACTTCAATTCAAATAGCTACACGTGGCAAGTGGCTACCATATTAGATAGCACAAGTCTAGAATTATAGGGTCCTCTGAGCCTCCATACTCTTTTAAGTACCCAAAAGCAGCTCAAATGGCCCCCAGTCTGCAAACTCACACTCTCACTGCCAATAACTTAAGTGCCTAGCAGCAAATGGCAGTATCTTAGCAGCTCTATCAGTTTTCAAAAGAAAAAAAAAAAATTCTGCTTCTGGGCAGACATCTGACTGTGTAACTGTTGCAGAGAGACAATTGAGTTCAGAATTATGTGCCACCCTGACTCTACCTGGCAGGTGCCTCCTGTGCTGGCTTTTCTGTCTGCAAACTGGAAAAAGATGACAGGGTTTTAAATGATTAACTCCTCTGGGCCACATTACTTAATTATACAGTACATCCAGGGATAGGCACATGGGTCTTTTATGGTAAATGATATGACGGTCTTAAAAACTCATTAATATGTCATTAACCAAGCAGACATTTACTAATTAAACAATTAGCCCCTCTGTTCTTTTCCTTTGTTCCTCCTAGAGATGCTTGGTTACCCAGATCCCCAATTTAGCAGAAGGTTCCCCTTCTTTTCCCAGAGAAAATCTCTCAGAACACAAACTCTGAGACTAAATGATTCACCATGTGTTTTTTTTTTTAAGTTGGCTACAAAAAGAAAATCAAAGCTTATTTCCATAGTATAAAGTAATGTGAATGTTTACTTATTTTAAATAAATCATCTTGATCTGTAAACCAATTTTAAATATATGTGAAATAGCACCCACCGTAACTGGCATAAACACAAAACATAGCAAAACTACATATCCCAGTTAAATAAATACAGAAAGACAAGATTAACAGCTTGAAATGTGCTGTTATGATTCATCATATAACATCAATACAAAGAAATGTGCAATGTTCTTAACTTTGTCTCTCAGAAGGTTTTTAACATCCATTATGCTCTCTGCTAATTTAGGCTTAATCATATGTGTTGTGCTGAAACAATGCTAAACTGCAGTACAAGGGGGATTGTCTAGCACATGAAAATGAAATATAGCAAATGTCTTCTGAAACAGGGTTTGATGTATTAAAAAATAAACATAAAATAGTTTTAGATTCAGAGTAACAATCTCTAAGACCACTCAGAAGCATTAAAACACATGCATACTGTTTCCAGCTATATTTTGGCTGTTTTATGGTTCTACTCCACAGTTTCCACGTCTTTTATAAATATCCTGCTGACCTGAAGTGTTGAACATTAACAAAGGGTCCAAAGCCGGGTCATGATTAGAATGGTCCAGGTGATGATAAAAGAACACAGTGGAAATGGTGGAGCACAGATGAGAGTTAATTCTAAAGCTGGCACATTTGCTCGGAGTTGGCTGACTGTCTTTTACTTTCCTAGTTTTTCTATTGGCTGCTCTTTCTTCCTCTCCTGTAGGTAATAATGTGAGTGAGCATTAACACAATACCCTGGTAGATTAACAGAAGAATGTGTCCAGATAAGAACCTCAGAAGATCTAATCTTATGGAGGACCAGCACGGTGATTATTCTCTCCATGGAATGGGTTTGGATTGGACCTTGAGACCACTTAGAGCTGCACCCAGGGCACCAATAGCACAAAGAAAGCCTCCTTCATGGAGGCAATGTTGGTTCTCAAACTTTGTCTCAGACCAGAGGCAGCTGTTCATGAAAGTTAATGAAGATTAAACTTCAGGACCACTCAGTGGCACAGGCTCTTGTAAGTACTAGGGGTGAGTGCTAGGCTGCGAATAGGAAGCATTCTTTATAAAGATTTCTGGGAAATTGCATAAAGTAATTTCAGAAGACAGAGGCATGAATCTCCAATGCTTCCATTACTTGTTGAGATTTCATCTCCTTTTCTAAATAAATGTGAACTTTTATATTAATTTGTATTTGTAACTTTGAATACTTTTTTTAGAACTCAAATTTTGTAACCTAAGAATGCACAAAATCTAGAACTACTATGAGCTAACCAACACATTCACTGCTAAAACTAAATAATGAACCTCCATTATTAGAATCTATTATAAGATGCTATCTGATTTAGCACAAAGTCATATAATATTAATTGTGTATGTGAGTGTTTAGGAATATCTGCAAAGAGCATCACAATTTCATTGCTTTTTACCCAATAGAACAAGCCTGGATAACTCTGGTTCCATGTAGAAAATACCTGACTGAAGGACTAAAAGACTTTATTGTCCTCATATCTTTGTCACTAAGTAGCTGTGAGGCCTTGGGAAAGTCAGTATCTCTAGCATTCACTGTGCTCCTCTGTAAAGAGATGGAAAAGTTAAAGCATGGACTAGGTCCTTGGTACTCAAAGTGTGGTCTAAGAAAGGATTTTGGAAATGCAAAATCTCAAGCCCCAGCCTAGACCTCCTGAATCAAAATATGCATTTTAAGCAGAGATTCTTATTTACATTAAAGTTGGAGAAGTGCAAGCACTGGATGGTCACCTTTTAAAGCCCATTTCAAGTCTACAATTTTGATACTGATACATGGAAATTAACAAAAAAAAAATAATGTAAACTTTTGTTTAATTTACCTTTCTGTCACTATCCCCTCCTCCCCAAGCACTCCCAAATTTCCTTTATCTTAAAGCCCAATTGCAATATGCCTATCACCCATATTGTTTGATTCATCTACTCTCTTATTTGCTTAACCATTGTGGTCTTTTATAGCTGCAGTTCAAAGACTGAAGACTCAAGAAATAAATCAATTGAAAATTATATCCAGTCTTTTATTCACAGTGCATTTCTGTAAAAAGCAAAATACAGATTATAGAGTTCAGGTCAAGATGGTAAAATAGATAAATACTGTATTCACCTCTCTCAAGACTACATCAAAATTGCAAATAAACTACAGAACAACCATTATTTAGAACCACCTGAAGTCTAATTGAACAGAACTCCTATAACTAAGGATATAAAGAAGAAACCATGTCCAGGCTTGTAGGAGAGACAGGGATGTGAAATGGGCTGGCCCCACACCCATGAGTGGCAATTAAAAGTCAGAAGGGATACCTTATCTGTGGAGGTCCCCCCTAAGGATTGAGAGTTCCCAGCCCCACTTTAGGTTCCTTAACCCAGGCCTCCCGTGCCAGGAAGAGAAGTCCCAATAACTTCTGGCTATGAAAACAAGCAGGAATTATGGCTGAGTGAGAAAGAGGGCTACTGGAGCCCTAGGTGTTCCTCTTAAAGGTCCTGTGTACACACTTACTTGCTGACAGACCCACTTTCTCTGGGCTCCAACTATGGGAAAGCAGCTCAAAAAGCACCATAGACATATGGGGAGGAACTGAATTGTCAGACTTCAGGTCAAGAGCAGGAGGGGCAGCTTTCTCCCAGAAGTGCTGGCAGAAGCCATTGCTCTTTTGTTGAGCCCTCCCACCACCCAGTCTGCAGGCACAGGCCTGAGACACATGAGTCTTCATCAACTGGCTAACACCATTGGCCCAGCCATGTGACTCCCTGAGACCCTGCCCCACCCAACTTGCAGACCCACCCAAGCCCATCCCAGTGGCTTTTCTATACAAGTGGTTTGTCTTGGCTTATGCTGCGGACTTTCCTAAAATCTCTCAAAGCTCACAAACCTCTAATAAGCAGCTTCTGGCCTTGATGTGCCCCCTACCTCTTGCTAAATAGTCTCAAGCCTGGCAATAATGGCAGACAACCTTGGTTTGCAGGCAGCTTAGCCTCTCCCAGTCACATCCAAGCCCAGCATAAGTAGCAACCATCTGCAAATCACTTTGTAGCTCATACCACACAGCCCCAGCACGGCACAGGCAGTAGCTGACATTGACCTGCCCCAGAGACCCTCCCAAGAGGCCCTAGAAACAAAATACCCAATGGCCAACTTCAAACCATACCAGAGTAACACCCAACCACCTCCAAATATGACATACCCAAAGGGCAGACTCGGCAAGCACCACAGCCCCAATGAAGTGACTCTTGCTCCATGGGATCAGCCTCTGCACAACAGCTCCTCCACTGTAGTCACAACTAATTCTCACAGCCAATCAGCCTAAAGGTCAATCCCTCCCATTGGCATGCCAATACCAATCAAGGCTCCATTACAACTGGAAGGATCACACTACCCACACAAGGGACACACCTGGACTTCCTGGATCAGGGGACCAGGGAGACTGCACCACTGGACCCCACTACCAAGGTCACTCTCCCAAGATGAAGAGACATAGCAATTCTACCTAATACATAGAAATAAACAGAGGGAGGCAGCAAAATTGAGGAGACAAAGAAACATGATGCAAATGAAAAAAAAAAAAAAACAGAACAAAACTCCATATATAAAAAATAAATAAAATGGAGATAAGCAATCAGAGTTCAAACACTAGTTATAAGGATGCTCAATGAACTTAGGTGAAGAATAGAATATTTCAGTGAGAACTTCAACAATGAAGAATACATTATAGGGAATCAACAGTAGATTAGATTTGGTGAAGTATTAAATCAGCAATTTGGACAGTAAGGTAGCAGAAAACACCCAATCAGAACAACAAAAAGAAAAATAATCCTTCATAATGACAATAGTTCAAGAGGCCTCTGGAAAACATCAAGCATAACAACATTTGCATCATAGGGGTACCAGAAGAAGAAGAGAGAGATCAAGAAATTGAAAAAATATTTTAAGAAACAATGGCAGAAAATGTCTCTAATCTGTAAAAGAAAATAGGCATATAAGTCCAGGAAGTAGCATCCCAAACAAGATGAACCCGAAGAGGCCCACACCAAGACACATAAGAATTAATATGACAAAGGTTAAAGACAGAGAGAGAATCTTAAAAGTAGTAGGAGAAAAGCAATGAGTTACTTATTGGGAACTCCCAAAAGACTGTAAGCAATTTCTCAACAGAAAAGCTTGGCACACAATATTCAAAGTAAAGAAAAGCAAGGACCTACAACCAAGATTACTTTAGCCAGAAAAACTATCATTTTGAATGGAAGGACAGGTAAAGAACTTCCCAGACAAGAAAAAGCTAAAAGAGTTCACCACCAAACCAGTATTACAAAAAACATTAAAGGGACTTCTTTAAGAAAAATAAGGGAAAAATAAATTAAAAATATATGAGTAATAAAATGACAATAACTACATACCTGTCAATAATTACTTTTAAATGTAAGTTGATTAAGTGTTCCAATCAAAAGCTATACAGTGGCTGAATGGATAAGAAAACAAGACTCATATATATGCTGCATATAAGAGACTCACTTTAGATTGAAAGACACATAGAGACTGAAAGTAAAGGGATGGAAAATAATATTTCATGAAAATGGCAACAGAAAATTAAAATTGGGGTAGCAGTACTTATATCAGACAAAATAGGCTTTATTAATTTGAGGAGGCCTTTTTAAAATAAATTTTCATTTTATTTTTTATCTTTATTGTTGGAAGTATCACAGATGTCCCCTTTCTCCCCCCAATAACTCCCTCCAGCCACTCCCTCCTCAGAGCCCTTCACTGCACTATTGTCTGTGTCCATGGGTTATGTATATATGTATATAAGTGCTTTGATTATTCTCTTCCTACATCCCCCCCACCACTTCTGAGATTCTACAGTCTGATCCGTGCTTCTATATCTCTGGACCTATTTTGTTCATGAGTTTATTTTGTTCATTAGCTTTCACATTTAAGTGAAGTCATGTGATAGTTGTCTTTTTTTGACTGGCTTATTTCACTCAGCATAATACTCTCCAGGTCCCTCCATGCTGTCTCAAAGGGTAAGTGATAGACTTTAAAACAAAAGCTATAATGAGACAAAGAAGGACTCAGCAATTCCATTCTGGGTATTCATCCAAAGAAACCCAAAACACTAATTGGAAAATATCCATGCATCTCTATGTTTGTTGCAGCATTGTTTACAGTAACCAAGATATAGAAGCAACCTAAGTGTATTGATATACAAATTGATAATAAAGAGGTGATACATATATACAATAGAATATTACTCAACTGTAAAATAGAATGAAATTGTGCCATTTGCTACATGAATGTACTTAGAGGCTGTTATGCTAAGTGAAATAAGTCAAACATAGAAAGATAAATACCATATGATTTCACATATATATATGGAATCTCAAAAAACAATATAAATGAACAAACAAAAAAGAAACAAACTCATAGATACAGAGAACCATTTGATAGTTGCCAGATGTGAAGGGGTAGAGGGGAATGGTTAAAAAAGGGGGAGGTATTAAGATGTGCAAATTGCCAGTTATAAAAACAGTCACTGGGATGTAAAGTACAGCATACAGTCAATGGTATTATACTGGTAACTAGAGGCCCAGTGCACAAAATGCATGCACTCAGGAGGGAGGGGATCCCTCAGCCCGGCCTGCACCCTCTTGCAGTCCGGGAGCCCTATGACCAATCACCCCACAGAGGGAGGCCCCCCCACCCGCCACAGTGCCACCAGTCAGGTAGCCAGGGCTCTATGATCAGTCGCCCCGCAGAGGGAGGCCCTGCCCACCCACCATAGCCCACCAGTCAGTGAACTGGGCCTCCCTTTTAGGGGCGATCAATCGTGGAGCCTCCCAATCGATCACCCCAAAGAGGGTGGCCTGGGTCTCCCTCTTTGGGGCAATCACGGAGTCCCCCCAATCAATCACCCCGCCAGCTGATGGCCTGGGCCTCCCTCTGTGGGGTGATGGCGTGCCCCCCAACCAATCACATTGTGCCTGTCTTGGCTAGCCGGGCGCCAGTGCATGTCATAGCATGGTTGTCCAGTCGTTCTGCTGTTTAGCTGTTCCGTTGATTTGCATATTATGCTTTTATTATGATAGACTAGAGGCCCGGTGCACAAAATTCGTGCATGGGGGGGGAGGGTCCCTCAACCCAGCCTGCACCCTCTCCAATCTGGGATCCCTGTCACAATCCAGGACTGCTGGCTCCCAACTGCTTGCCTGCCTGTCTTCCTAATTGCCCCTAACTGCTTTTACCTGCCAGCCTGATCACCCCCTAACCATTCCCCTGCCAGCCTGATTGATGCCTAACTGCTCCCCTGCCAGCCTAATTGCCCCTAACTGCCCTCCCCTGCAGGCCTGGTCCCCCCCAATTACTCTCCCCTGCAGGCCTGCGTCCCCCCCAACTGCTGGTCATTTGCAGTGGCCATCTTGTCTCCACATGGGGGCAGCCATCTTGTGTGTTGGAGTGATGGTCAATTTGCATATTACTCTTTTATTAGATAGGATAGCTATGTATGGTGTCAGATGGGTACTAGACTTATTGTAATTATTACTTCATAAGTTATACAAATATCTAATCACCATGTTGTACACCTGAAATTAATATATTATATGTCAACTGTTATTGAAAAATTAAAAAGCTATTTTCAAAAATAGAGGTTATAATTCCATTCATAGACATTTCTTCATCTCTCTCTCTCTCTCTCTCTCTCTCTCTCTCTCTTTCTCTCTCTCTCATAATAATGTCTCCTCACTTTGGAAGAAAATTATATCAAAAGTCACTCATACTAAAACAAACTTAAGAGGTAGAATGTTTGAAGCTATGGCTCAAGTTTTCAGTTACAAGCCTTTTCTTAGTACTAACTAAACCCCACAAAACCACTGGGTTGTATTGGTTAAAGAACTCTGTTAATCACATGGACTATAAGTTTATAAGAAAATGTTTATAAAAGAAAATGTAATCCTGCAAAAGGTTATATTTCTTGTTTGTGCAACTAACAGGTACTCACTTGCATAAGTAGCTATTCTTACATTACATGCACACAGGCTTAGAGATAATTTAAGAGCTCTAATCAGTGTCTACTTTGAATAACTTTGATCCCTAAGGAGGGAAATGGACGTCATCAATAAACTGGGTTCTGACTTGCATTAGCCATGGATTCAGAGAATCATGAGCTCAGATTCCAGTAAATACCTGTAAAACAGGAGAAAAGCCATTCGACATTTCAACACTGAAAAACATTTGTGTGAGAAACTTTTTCATAAAGAGGAGATCAATCTCCCATCACTGACTGAAGACAAAATTAATTACCACAGTTGGCAGAAGATAAATGGTTTCAATGTACAAAATTGTGTAATTATAGCAGCTGCAGAGCTGAAAACCAGCTCCTAACTTTGAACCTCAACCCCAACTTGACATTTCTCCCCACCTTCAGTTCTGCCACTAGCAAGCATGTTGAAAGTTCCCTGGTCTTGCCTCTATAATTGTACGTTGGGGTTCATAAGTAATAATTGGCTCCATTGCGTACATGAAACCTTATCATCCTCTGGTTTGCTAAAGGTATTCTATATCATCTTTTGAAGTGTTGAAATCTCCAGAGAGGAAAATTTGCTAGGGGATGGTACTGTTATGGCAACAAAATTAAGTCTGTCACAACATGTCAAATTAACCACCTTCCTAAGGACTGGCATCAGAGCCAAGTTCAGAAATGGACAAATATTCAGTATCAATTTCTTAAATGTCACTTTAGGCTTGAGTAAAACCAAGGTAAACATCACATTTTATCTCAGCTTTCCGATGTTTACTCCAGAACAACACTGGCTGGAAAACAAGAGGTTAAGAACTAAAGAAATGCTTCAAGCAAGGGTTTTTCCTCTGCCTTCACCAGCAGCAAAGGAGGTTGTCAGTTAGGCTCTGTGGAGATTTGGGTTCTCCCTTTGAAGCCAAGAGGAAAGTTTTTAATCTTCTGTTTAATTTTAATCCTTTAAAATATGTAAGTGATTTAGAAATGTACAAGTGAAATTTGGCAGAAGACCCTACTGGTAGAAGTAAAGCTGTTTCTTTCAACTCTCCTATAATAAAGGAGTTCAAAACTGGCCACCTAAACTATCTAGATACCTCAGCCACAAGCTGCAATCTAGTGATTTTAAAAGTTCCCCTTATCAAAAATGTTTGCAAAAGTGAAGCACATGTTTCAGACAAGGAAAGCCACAGGTCACTAGCAAAGAAATAGCCTCATGCTTGAACACTTATTTACATACTAGAGGCCTGGTGCATGAATTCGTGCACTGGTGGGGTCCAGTTGGCTCACCCGATTAGGAGTGGGGCCGGCCGGGGTGAGGGGCCACGATTGTTCCACTCATTCTGGTCATTCTGCCATTCAGTCACTGGGATTTTATTATATAGGATCAGTCAGCTCAGACAGTCATAAAAAATATCATAAATTTGTGTGGCTTAAACAACAGAAATGTATTTTTTACACAGTTCTGGAAGCTGGAATTTGGGGTCAGGGTACCAGCATAGCATCGTCTCACACACCAGAAAGTGATGGATCGATTGCCAGTCAGGGCACATGCCCAAGTTGCAGATTCAATACCCAGTCCAGTGAGTGCAGGAAACAATGGAACAACATTTCTCTCTCTCTCCCTTCTTCTCCCTGAGATCAGTTAAAATGAATGATCCTCCTATCTAATAAAGAGTAATATGCAAATTGACTGTCACTCCAACACACAAGATGGCTGCGCCCATGTGTTCAAAGATGGCTGCCCCCATGTGGACACAAGATGGCTGCCACAAGATGGCCAGCAGGGGAGGGCAGTTGGGAGGGACCAGGTCTGCAAGGGAGGGCAGTTGGGGGCAATCAAGCCTGCAGGGGAGGGCAGTTAGGGGTGACTGGGTCGGCAGGGGAGGGCAGTTGGAAGGGACCAGGCCTGCGGGAGGGCAGCTGGGGGGAACCAAGCCAGCAGGGGAGGGCAGTTAGGGGTGACCAGGCTGGCAGGGAAGGGCAGCTGGGGGGGACCCAGGCCTGCAGGGGAGAGCAGCTGGGGGGAACCAGGCCTGCAGGGGAGGGCAGCTGGGGGGAGGACCAGACCAGCAGGGGAGAGCAGTTAGGGGCAATGAGGCTGGCAGGGGAGGGCAGTTAGGGGTGACCGGGTCGGCAGGGGAGGGAAGTTGGGGGGAACCAGACCAGCTGGGGAGGGCAGTTAGGGGTGACCAGGCTGGCAGGGAAGGGCAGTTAGGGGCAATCGGGCTGGCAGGGGAGCAGTTAGGCATCAATCAGGCTGGCGGGGGAGTGGTTAAGGGGTGATCAGACTGGCAGGCAGAAGTGGTTAAGAGCAATTAGGAAAGCAGGCAGGCGAGCAGTTGGGAGCCAGCAGTCCTGAATTGTGAGAGGGATGTCCCAGATTGGAGAGGGTGCAGGCTGGGCTGAGGGACCCACACCCCCATAAATAAATAATGTTCTATAAGTATGGTTTTAGTAAATAAATAATGTTCTATAAGTATGGTTTTAACAGGAAAGACATTAGTGATCTATGAAGTGAAAAACTTGTTATAACACATGTATACAGCATGACCCTATTTTGTTAAAAAAATATTTTATTGATTTCAGAGGAAGGGAGAGGGAGAGATAGATAGAAACATCAATGATGAGAATCATTTATCAGCTCCCTCTTGCCTACCCCTACTGAGGATCAAGCTTGAAACCTGACTGGGAATCATATCATGACCTCCTGGTTCATAGATTGATGCTCAATCACTGAGCCCCACCAGTCGGGCCCCATTTTTATCAATACCAGGCACATGAGGTACATTGGCAATATCTCACTCCTAGACGAAAGTCTGAAATTGCCCAAACTCCTCTGCAGCTAGGTTTCTGGGTATGAATTCATTTCTGCCGATTGGATGCACTTGCACAATATTTTGAAGGCAGAAGTGGGACAGAGGCATCTTCCCGCAGTTTGGGCTGTTTGCTGCTGGTGATCATGTTTGCAGAGATGTGGGGGTTTCTGCAGCGGAATCCAGGCTGTGCACAGGCAGTTGTGGCAGAGGCAGTGCCCAGTGACCTGTTTTGTGGGAGCTGGAGGGCACTTGCAGGGGCATCAATTTTCCAATCCCCTGGTCACAGCTGTGCCAGAGTGTCCTAGAATTCAGTTGTGGCTGAGGGGGCAGCTCCTCCCACTGGCCAGGGAGTCTTTCCTGGGGGCCCAGCCTAATACCCACTCCTCCAGCTTTCTGATGATTTCCCAATCACCAATTCCCTGTGCTAAATTCTTTCCTGCCTAAAATAGCAAAGATCTAAAAACATTTTGGATCTTCTACTTTCAACAAAAACAATGCTGCACAGGGTCAGGTCTGAGAAGTGGGTGAGGTGTTGCGGAAGGCTCTCTTCTTTGAGTCTCAGCTTCCTCTTCTTTAGAACCGAGACCAAAGATTATCTGTTCATAGTTACTGAAGACCGTGGCCGCTGTATTTTCAAAAGATGGCCACAACATTTCCCATCCCTCCTGTGGCCTGGCCACTTTCCACCACGTCCTCTCTCTTGAAGCAGGACTGACCTCTGATGCGCTGGTAGCCAGTACACTGGTTGCCCTCAGAATTCCAAGGCCAAGGCCAAAAAAGTGCTGTGCTGCAGCCCCGCCCACTCTGCCAGGGTTTCCAGCTCCAGCCTTGCTCACCTGGCTCTCTTCCCCTCCGGTCTGCAACTCAGCACCTCACTGCACACCATGGCCCACCTGCTGGTGCTGTGGGCTCCAGTGGGTGGGGTAAGAGGCCAGGTCAGGCCTCACGCCTCCTAGCTCCTGTGTACTGCTGCCCCTTGCACTCCATGGCCCCTATTCCTACCACTGTTCCAACCAGAGCCAGACACCCGGCTGTTGTGCAACAGCCCCGCGGGGACTGCTGTGGCCACCAGGAAAGCCTCCTCACCCCAACCTCGACTCCGGCGCCCTGATCCCAGGTCCACTTCCACCAAAGGAGAGCTTTGCCCATGCAGCTGCCTGAGACCGAGCACCTCCAAGGTCCCTGGACCCTAAATTTCTGCCAGCTAAGGTGGTTGGCTGGCTGGCCCCACCTTGATCAGGGTGTTAGAGGCGATCTGGTCCAGATCAGGCAGGTTGGCTGCCGCAGTGCGTGTCATAGCCACCAGTCGTTCTGGTCGTCCTGGTCATTTCGCTGTAATGGTTGCTGGGTTTTTATATATATAGTTATAGATTGGTTAGTTTTTCCTCAAAGAAAGAAAATACTCGTCATAATTTTTAGGAAAGGTTTCTTATTCAAAGGAATTTATCTGTTCAGGGTCAAACATTTACAAGTTACTATTTGTGAACCTCAAGTCAATCATTTTTATATACAGCTGTATATTCATCAGATTCTCGTATTACTTGCACCAATTAACAGAAGTTAGGTTTTAATCAATAGTGGTATACTTGTGCAGATAATGGTTGTTCCAGTTACTATTTCTACATGAAGAAAAAATAAACACTCCACACTTAGTGGTATAAAATAACCATCATTTATTATGCTTTAGAATTCTGTAAGCCAGAACTTCAGAAAAGGTGCAGTCGGGAAGCATTGCCTCTGCTCCTGATATCTGGGCACTCAGCTAAGGAGGCTCAAGGCTACAGGAAACTGGCCATCTGAGACTGGTCATGTAGAGGCCCATGTGCACATGTGTATCGTGGCTGATGCTGGCTGTCAACTGAACTCCAATTGAGGCTGTTGACCAGAACACCTACATGTGGCCTCCCCATTGGCTTGTTAGGCTTCCTTCCAACATGGTTGTTGGATTTTAAGTTGAGGCTCCAAGAGACAGGAAGTGGAAGCTGCTGGTTTCCTAAGGCCTGGGCCCAGAAACTGACATGGCCTCACTTTTATTGATGAGTTACAGAATCCAGACTCAAGGTTATATATACCACACCTCTCACTGGGAGGCACATCAAGACTTTGTGGACCACAGTCATACATTTATGCCCTTATCTAAGACATGTTGTTGGCATTTGTTTTAGACTTCTATCCATTTCAATTAATTTTGTCTCTCTGATATCTATTAAATTTCTCATTGCCCACAACTTTCCATTAAGCTGTAGCTCTTGTCACCTACACTATCCTCAACACTATTCTACTTCCTCATGATCCACCCAGTTCACAACCTGATACCAAATCCTCAAATTCTTGTCCTAACCTAGTGGGAACCAGTCATTAGCATGGAATTATTGATACTTGTTAGATGAGAAGAAAAAGAAATATGGGCTACACTAAAGCAGGAACCTGAAAGAAGGCAGGTAAAGAATTGAATAGAAGAACTTCACATTGTCACTGAGATTCAATATAAACAAATCATTCCAGAGATTTCTAGAAACCAATACAAATCTAGTTCACTACTTAGTGTTAACTTATTATAAAGTTGAGTGGTAATTGGCCCAAATAAATTGTCATTACCCATTTTCACATAGTAGAAGTAATGAGAACTTTATGAAAATCATCCTACCTAATAATAGACAAATATGCAAATTGACCATACCTCCGACACAACCACAAAGCCACACCCACCATCCAATCAGAGTGAGTATGCAAATTAACCCAACCAAGATGGCTACAGCCACAGAGAGCAAGGTTTCCTAGGTAACAGAGGAAGCCAAGCTTTCCTGCCTGCCCTTGCCAGGCCTAAGCCTCCACTCAAGCTACAAAGTTTCAATTATAGAAGGTAAACAAATTCAAACAGAAATGGCGGCAGAATGGAGCTTGAGAGAGCAGGCCAGGGTTGCCGGCGGCAACAGGAGAAGCAAAGCTTTCTGCACACCCTGGCAGGCCCACCCGCTTAAGCTACAAAGTTTCAATTATAACCCCAACAGAAATGGCTGCCAGCGAGGAGGGAGCCCCAGGCTTGGCTCTGCTCCAGGCTACAAAGTTTCAATTGTAGAAGGAAAACAAATTCCAGATACCAGGGCCTCTGCTTGGGTTGCCAGGGGGTGTGGCCGGCCTGCAAACCACCACAGGCCCCTTGCTCGGGCTGCCCCATGCCCCAAGGGAACCCCACCCTGATCAGGGACACCCTTCAGGGCAAACCAGCTGGCCCCCACCCCTGTACCAGGCCTCTATCCTATCTAATAAAAGAGTAATATGCAGATTGATCATCACTGCAACACACAATATAGCTGCCCCCATGTGGTCAAAGATCCTGCTCCCATGTGGACACAACATGGCCACCACAAGATGGCCAGCAGGGGAGGGCAGTTGGGAGGCACCCGGCCTGCAAGGGAGGGCAGTTGAGAAGGACCAGGCCTGCAAGGGAGAGCAGTTGAGAGGGACCAGGCCTGCAAGGGAGGGCAGTTGGAGGTGATCAACCCTGCATGAGAGGGCAGTTAGGGGTGACCAGGCCGGCAGAGGAGGGAAGTTGGGGGAAAACAGGCTGGCAGCAGAGTGGTTAGGGGGTGATCAGGCTGGCAGGCAGAAGTGGTTAGGGGCAATCAGGAAGGCAGGCAGGCAAGCAGTTGGGAGCCAGCAGTTCTGGATTGTGAGAGGGATGTCCGACTGCCCGTTTAGGCCCGATCCCACTGGTCGGGCCTAAACGGGCAGTCGGACATCCCTCAAGGGGTCCCATATTGGAGAGGGTACAGGCTGGGCTGAGGGACTACCCCCCTCTGTGCACGAATTTCATGCACCGGGCCTCTAGTATAGAAATAAAACAAAATGTCTAAAGACATGATTTTCAAACATTTTTAAATTGAAATTTTCACCTAGTAGAGATGATAAAAAATATGTAATATAACTTAATATGTATTTTCTTAGGTGGAAATGTATAATGCTTGCTTACTATATCACTAATCAATAAAGATAGTAAGACAGTACTTTTTGTAAACAAAAAGTATAATGGAAAGTTATGAATGATTACAGCAGCCCCACCAATCTTACCTATGTATGATATTTTATTGCTTTTTGTTTGTTTGTATGTTTTTACTTCTTTTTTCACTTTTGCTTTTGTTTTGGGAAGTTTATTTCTTCTTTTTGTTGTATATTATCAAGAAAATACTTGACTCACCACCTTTGGAAAGAGTGAGTGCAGGATTTTTAAGCTATCTGCACTGTTTTACACAATATAATCCCTGTTTCATACATGTTCTCTGATGTAGATATAAAATGCTTTCTCTATTTCTTTTTGAATGTCAGACTGGTGTTTCTTTTGAATGTGATAATGTGCAGGTGACTATAGAAGCTGTTCAGCTTTCCATGGGTTATATTTTGGAACTTAATGCTGAAACTTTAGATTTAAGGAGCTCTTATTAGCACCTGAGGTTCTATGACCACCTGGCTATTATATTTGTATTAAAAAAGAAAGTGAATCAATTCATTAAGAGCAGTGATCATTTTTGGGAGTGTAGAGGGAAATTCGGGACACTGCCTTGCAGTGTTGGATAAGTCATGAGAGCCAAGTATCCACAGCACAATGTGAGTTCAATAAATTGAGAAAGTTTAACAATCTCCCTAGAAATATTGTAAACTAGAAATAAGTCTTAACCTTCACTTCATGGAAATCTTGAGAAATTAGAGTTCTTTCTGGTGGGGAAGAGAAGCTTGGTCTAATTGGAGGTCTATGTACAGTTCCACCAGCAAACACTAAATCCATTGGAGATTTGTTTGTTGCTGTGGTTTTTAAATTTTTTGTAGACTCTAGTATGAGGTTATTCTAGGGACAAATGAAAAGATCTTTATATTGATCTTTGATTCAGAGTATGCCACTGAAATATCCTAAGGGAGGAGAGCCTTGGAAGTAGGCAAATGCCAGATTGTTTGGCCCTGTAGGGTCCAACAGTTGGAATGCTTTGCAGATGCAAAGCCCCAAGGCCTCTATTCTGTGGCAGAATACTGCACTCTCCTAGAGAGAGAAAATAATAGAGTGGAGGATGTGTAGGTCATAAAGATAATTCTTTCATTGGCCATCCCACAGAAGAAGAGGAAGTTAACATAGAGGATCAGGATGGTAAGGATATACTGAAGCATTTTAGATTTCATCACTGGGTCAGGACTGCATTCTGTGGGGAGTGGGTGAGGGTGTAAGAGAGAGAGAATAAGAGATAGAGAGAGAGAGAGAGAGGGAGAGGGAAAGAGAGAGAGAGAGAAGCAATCTATCTGATGGCTCCTGGGAGATCCTGCTCAGGCTCTTTTGCTGTATTTTCATCAGTTCCTTACCTCTGGAAATTTAATGTCTACTGGGTTCTTTAGATGTGGTCTTTCAAAAGGTCCCCAGTGTCCCTCAGAAGAGGTCTTCTGACTTCGCCTATTTGTTACTGCTCAGTACCTAGTTGATTTCACTTAGCCCAATGGCTTTATATGATGAGGACTTTCAATCTTAGATTACCAGTTTGGATCTCTTCTTATGTGCTAATCTCATATTTTCAGCTGCCTAATTGAAATCCCCACAGGATGCTTAATAGATATCTTGAAATCAACATTTCCAGAATCATTGAGGTGATTACTCCTTCTCCTGAGGTAAGAGTCACCCCCCCCCAAAAAAAAAAGTCCCATTGGGTGAGGGTAAATAGATTCCTCAACCTCAATCAAACACCTCTAGGCCAAACCAGTTTGAAAACTGTGCCCACCAATTTGCTTCTGGGCATCAAGACTACTCACAATAGAGTTATTGTGACTGCCTCCAGCACCTCAGGCTTCTGCTGTCTGTGAATCCCAGACTGAACTCCAGACTGCCCTGGATTTATAAACAAAGGAGACACGCCCACATCTCCTTCCCATGTGATTAAACAGGCAGGTGTGTTGTTCTAGCCAGTTTGGCTCAGTGGATAGAGTGTTGGCCTGTGGACCAAAGGGTCCAGGGTTTGATTCCAGTCAAGGGCAAGTACTTTGGTTGCAGGCTTCTCCCTGGCCTGGGCCCTGGTTGGGGCACATGCAGGAGGCAACCAATTGATGTGTTTCTCTCACATTGATGTTTCCCTCTCTCTTCCACTCTCTCTAAAAGATCAATGGAAAAATATCCTCAGGTGAGGATTAACAACCCAAAAAAGCAGGTGTGTTGATCATACCCACATACCAACCATGGATATGATAATTCAAGTGATAAAATATGACATAGCACAGTCCTAATAAATGCTGTGACAATGAATTCCCATAAGTATGTCTATGTGTGACTATATGTCAACATGAATATCAGAGCAATGGCTAATATCTAGTAAAACTGATAAATATTCTAGCTGCTGCTGGAGAAATGTGGCAAATTGCCACTCCAATTCTTAAAATGTTTATAGAAACACAAGCCTTTTGTTGAAAGCGATAAAAAATACTGGGTACTATTTCAGATAATTAACATACACATAGGTTTGGGAATTTCTTATATAATTCAAGGGTTTTGTGAAAGTCCTGAAGATCTAGATACCAAGAAAAGGGCTGGTGAGTTTAATTAGCATGTGCACTAAACAGAAAATATAGCAAACTTGGTTATCTCTGCACTTGGGGAATATAAAGCCTTAATAAAAATATCTAACTGAAGACATGAGGTGAATAAAACTTTTCCAGTGAAGAGAAGAAAATTGGAACCACCATGATGGTATAGAAACAGGCAAGAACTTCATGTGGCAATAAAGCTGCCAGTATTGCTTCCAACGTGGGATCTGGCCATGGTTAATCAAATTAGCAAATATTTAAATCAGTTTATTGTATGATATTAACTTTTGTCTCTCAGTCTTTGGATAATTATTGCCTGCATAACATCTCTTTTATAGAACTTTTACTGTCTGCCTTTATAAAAACTAGAGGCCCGAGCACGAAAATTCATGCAAGAGTAGGCTATCCTTCCCCCGGCTGCCGGGACCTGGGCTTCCCTCCTCCAGCTGCCTGCAGGCACCTGGGATCTGGGCTGGCTTCCCACTGGCCCCAACTTGGTCAGGAAGGATGTCCAGAAGATGTCTGGAAGATGTCCAGTCTAATTAGCATATTACCCTTTTATTACTATAGATGTTTGCTTGTGCCTTCTCAACTCGTTCCACCTCATCTTACACATCACCTTACACATAGTTAATGTTCCATAAACGTTTGTTAAATCTAATAAAAGGTAGTCATCCCAAGTCACGGAAGCCACCAGAGACAGAGCTGTAACCCAAAACATGCTTGTCTAGGACCATTACAACTTTCCATACATCATGCTACATTTATGTGCCTATGCCATGAAGTGCAGCAACACGATATGCCCATTTAATTTTCTAAAACTAAAAACACTTTTAGATATTTACTCACTATAAGTTTAAAATGGAGCACAACTAGGCTAGGTGAGCTATTTCCTGATAGCATTCTGTCACTGATCCTACTTCTCGACTTTCCATAGTCAGGGCTTGGAGATATGGACATATACACATATCACTGGAGGAACTTACTCTACGTTTGTTTTATGATGTTTATATTCATTCATTATGAAAGTCTTTGGCACAATTTGGACAATGGACTTTGATAATATAGCAATAGGGACAAAATACAAGATCATAAAAGGCTGAAGTCAACCACTGAGGTTGATGATTTTTCAGAGTTTGGTATGGGGCATTTATAATAAAAAGTAGGGTGTTTACAATTCATTCATCATTCAGCAATTTGAAGAAAGAAAGAAGAAAAGAAAGAAAGAAGAGGGAGGAGAGAGAAAGGAAGGGAGAGAGAATGAAAGAGCAAGAGCGAGAGAGAGAGAAAGAGAGAGAGAAACAGAGAGAAAGAGAAAGAGAAGGAGAAGGAGAAGGAGAAGGAGAAGGAGAAGGAGAAGGAGAAGGAGAAGGAGAAACAGAAGGAGAAGGAGAAACAGAAGGAGAAAGAGAAGGAGAAAAGAAGGGAGTCAAAAATCAAGAAGCGGTGTGTTCACTGACAATGGTGTTGTGACTACCAGAGGGAAACAGGGAGGGGGAGGATAAAGAGGATAAAGGCCCTGGCTAGTGAGACTCAGTTGGTAGGGTATTTTCCAGTGCACCGAAAAATTGCTGGTTCCATTCCTGGTCTGGGCATGTGCCCAGGTTGCAGGCTCAATTGCCAGTGTGGCGCATGCAGGAGGCAGATGATTGAAGTTTCACATTCACATAGATGTTTCTCTCTCTCTCTCTCTCTCTCTCTCTCTCTCTCTCTCTCTCTCTATCTCTTTCTCTCTCTCCCTTCCTCTCTCTCTAAAAATCTATTTAAAAATCTTTTCTTTTCTTTTCAAAAAATGGGCAAAGGGGATCAAATATAAGGTGATGGAAGGAAACTAGAATTTGGGTGGAGAGCATACAATGCAATATACAGATGATATAAAATTTTACATCTAAAACTTAAAAAAGAAGATTTTTGTTTTATTTATGTTTTATTAAATTTATGGGGGTAACATTGGTTAATATGATCATATAAGTTTCAGGTATAGCTTTCTATGTAACAAGATCTGTATATTGCACAGTATGCCCACCACCCAAAGTGAAATCTTCTCCCATCATCATATATGAGGCCCCTTCCCCTTTCACCCACTTCCCTGTGGCAATCATCACACTTCTGTTTGTGTCCACAAGTTTCAGTTTTATATCCCACATATGAGTGAAATCATATGGTTCTTAGCTTTTTCTGATTGACTTATATTTCACTTAGCATAATATTCTCAAGGTCCATCATATTGTTGCAAATGACACTATGTCAAACTAAAAAGCTTCTGCACAACAAAAGAAACTGAGAACAATACAAAGAGGCAGCCAACCAAACGGGCAATGATATTTGCAAACAGTAGTTCCAACAAATGTTTAATTTCCAAAATATATAAAGAACTTATAAAGCTCAATACCAAATAAACAAACAACCAAATCAAAAAGTGGGCAGAGGAACTGAAAATATACTTCTCCCAAGAAGATATAGGAATATCCAATAGATATATGAGAAAATGTTCAACTTCAATAGCAATTAAGGAAATGCAAATCAAACCTACAATAAAATACCACCTCACACCTGATAGAATAGCTATTATCAACAAGATAAGCAATAACAAGTGTTGGAGAAGTTGTGGATAAAAGGGAACCCTGCTGGAGGGAGTGTAGACTGGTACAACCACTATGGAAAGCAGTCTGGCGATTTCTCAAAATATTAAGAATAGAGCTACCATATAATGCAGCAATCCCTGTCCTGGGTATATACCCCAAAACTCAAAAACATGTATTCACAAAAATATCTGCACCCCTATGCTCACTGCAACATTATTCATGGTGGCCAAGTCATGGAAACAACCAAAGTGCCCTGCGATAGAAGCCTGGATAAAGAAGATGTGGTACATATGCACAATGGAATACTACTCCATAAGAAAATACTCAGGCATAAGAAAGGATGAGATTTCTGTTTTCCAATACATAAAATTATGAAAAATGCAAGAGATTATAAGGTCAACTGCTGAGAAGTTTTAAATAAATATAAAAATAGAGTGAACCAAATTAGCTAGGTAGGTTTTTAAAAAAAGCTAGATGAGGTTTAATTTGAACTTAAAATATTAATATCAAGCCAAAAAAGCACAAACTGATATGAGAAACTATATGTAGACTGGACTGAAAAAAATGGGGGAATTATGTTGGGAGTCAAGGAAAAACGTTACATGTGGAGTATAGAGAAAAATTATGGAAAAATATATTTAAAATGCACTGGTATATCACAATGTTAACATCTCCAATAGGCTATTAAGCAAAAACAAATGAATTGCAAAACAACATGAAAAGAGTAATGAGGTTTTAAAATCATCAAATTTTATATCAAACCTGGTTTCTATTTCTAATTCAGATTTACTGGTAGTGACTATGGGCTTGACCATTTTTAAGTCTCTGCTTCACTGCAATGATGTTAATATTGTCATTAATAATGACAATAAAATATACTTTGCAGAGTTTTATAAAAATTAAATGGCATAACTAATAAGTGAATAAACACTATAGAAGTTCCATATAAGTTACATAGAAGCTGTATATAACTTTAAAGCAATATTTTTGCTAGTGACATAAACATAACATTTTACTACATGTAATTTTTATCCTATATAATAAAAGGGTAATAAGCAAATTGACCCTAACAGTGGAACACTGGAAACAACCAGTCGCTATGACGTTCACTGACCACCAGGGGGAAGACACTCAATGCAGGAGCTGCCCCCTAGTGGTCAATGTGCTCCCACAGGGGAAGCTCCACTTAGCCACAAGCTGGGCTGACGGCTGTGAGCATAGCAGTGGTGGCGGGAGCTTCTCCTGCCTCCTTGGCAGCGCTAAGGATGTCCAACACATCTCCCAAGGATGCCTGGGCTGCCAGAGGGATGTCTGACTGCCAGCTTAGGCCTGATCCCCTGGAGAGTGGGCCTAAGCTGGCAGGTGGACATCCACCGAGGGGTCCTGGACTGCGAGAGTGCGCAGGCCAGGCTGAGGGACCCCTCTCCCCCAGTGCATGAATTTTCGTGCACTGGGCCTCTAGTTGATATATAATTGACATACAATGTTGTATAAGTCTAAGATGCACAATGTGTTACTTTGATACATTTATATATTGCAATATGATTATCAACTTAGCCTTAGCTAAAACCTCCATCAGTACTCTTAACATTACTACAGAGCTCTTTAAGTTGAGCCTGGCAGTAGTAACCAGAATGAGTTTTTATGGGGAGAGACTGAAGTCAGGTTAGTTAAGAAATAAAGGCAGAAATACAAATATGAAATACTGGGGGTGGGGGGCGGTATGAGATGCTGGGGTAGTTAAACAAGTAAAATGCAAGAACTGGGCATAGCTGCCTGAGAATGACGATACCCCTACTAAAAAGTAATATCTGAGAGAAGAGCAACTAGATGCTATAAGGGACCTAGATTTTTCTGTCTTTCTCCTTCACAGTGTTTAGTCATTGCTTTGTCCTCAATGCTATGGCTTCATAGGCACCAGATGGCTACGGCATCTCTAGTGATTGCATCCATGTTCTTGGCAAGCAGCACAGGGTGACGAGGCAGATGAGCTAAACATGCCTGTTTTTCTTGGGAAAGCCAACGCTTCCCTGGAAGACCCATCCTTTAAACTTTCCCTCATACTTCATCCTTCAGAATTGCATCACTGGGACACCCCTGACTAGAATGTGGCTAAAGAAAAGGGAATTGTGGGTAAAGGTTTGATTGAGTAGTCATCAGGGCTTGCCCACAACCTATCTTCAAGGGATCTTTGAGAATATTAAATAAAATATCTAAATCTATTCTATTATCTATAGGACAGTATAGTAGCTGCTCAATCAAGTCTATTTCTAATACTATTATATCAAATATATGAGTGCCTACCAAGTAGCAGGCAATTGCTACATACTAGAAAGAAATCATTAAATAAAATATGACTTCTGAACTCTTTCAGTTCTAGACCTTAAAAAAAAATGGTAATTTGAAAACCAAGTGAAAATGCGCCACATGAGAGTTGGGGAAGAAAATCATGATTTTAAAGTGAATATCACAGAGGTTAGAGCTAACTGTAAGTCAGCCATTATAGAAATATAAAATTAGAACTACTAGGATTAATCTTTGAGAAATATTAAAGAGCAAACAAGAGGGAATTGCCAGAATTGGGAGAAGCAAACTTTAATAATGTTGTTGTGAACATTAAAAACAAATTAGTTTCATTAAAGAGTTGCAGCTTACTTGTACAATTTTTACTGAGACATCAAGAACACTGAGGACAGAAGCATGATGTAGCAAGAATAACTTTACTGATGACTGCAGTTTCAGCAAATGCTTAGTACACAAGTCACATTTCAAGGAATCACGGAAAGGTTGTTAGAGGAAAAACACAGTGGGTTAAGAACATTCATTTGTAAGACAACAGGCAGTTAAACCAACATGAAATAAAGTGATGGCTACCAAAAGCAGATTGTCAGCAAAGAACTTTTTAAGAATGTAAAGCCCTGGTGTGTTTGAGGGCAAGGAGAAAGGAATCACTATAATACGAATGACTTAAATAATGGTAAAGGAAAAGAATAAGCTTCAGCATGAGATGTCTCAAAATAAAACTGGCCAAAACCTAGACATATGTGAGGTGATTGTCATGTTAAACAGGATTGTCACAATTTGAGAACTTGGCAGAGATGATGAGATGATTGAGAGGAGGAGGTGGGACCAAATCTTTCTGGTAAGATTAGAGCTGGCTTGGGAGAAAGGAGAAAGTACTAGTAAATGTAGATTTGTCTCAGGTGAAAGCAATAAATAACCAGAGAGGATCAATAGAATTTCCAAGAAGTAGCAAGTGCCTAAGTGTAGATAGAAGCAATGTCGGGCAGTCAAGTCTGCATATTCTTAGAAACAGATTTTAAGGCTCAACAATATCCTGGGAATCATTTTTTTTTCTTAGTAATCTAAAGAAAGATGGGGATAAAGTAATTTCAGGAATTATTTTAAATCAGGGGTTTATATTGAAGACTTGTTTAAAATCAAGTGTCTTTAGGAGTCTTGACAGATGAGCAAGAACCATTAAAACTCAAGGTAACCAGAGTGTTCAGGTTTAGTCAAGGAAGTCAAAGATTGGACAATTGGAAGTAGGTGTGTCAGGAGAATCAGAAATACCCAGAAGTAGGTTCACTAGAGGAGAAGAGATGGAGAGTGGCAGACAATGGAGATTTCAGAGATGGAATGGTGGCATATTACATGTGATTCTACAGTGGAATGCTAAAAATATTATAACTGTAAGTCCGTGAAACTTACTTAGTGCACTGACAGAAGGAATGGCAATGTCACAGAGATCAAATATGGTGACAGTGATTAAGAGCAAGAGTTCTGAACTAGACCCAAGCTTAACTACCAGCTACAGCACTTAACAACTGTCTTTTGACAAGTTATTCAACCCCTATTAGTTTATTTTCCTCCACTATTGCATGGGAATAACAACAGACATCTCAAAGTATTATGACAAGTAAAATAAGTAAAGCATGCAAAGTACTCACAGAGCAATTGCTCAGTAAATGCTGGGAAAATCCTTGGGAATATACAAGTCAAACGTGGGAAGCCCAACAGGGCACAGCAATATTTGGGAAACTCAACAAAGAGATATTTGAGGGGCAGGAAAGATAAGGAATGAGTAAATGGGCAGTATTACAGAAGGAGCTTTGAAAAGGCTGGGACTCCATTAAAAATGGCATAGGAAAAAGCAAGTCTCTGCTAAGACATGAAGGCAAAGAAAAAAAATGAAAGTAAGAAACAGGCTTTAAGATAAACAAAATTTCCCCAGTATCAGGGACTTCTTAAGTTGCAATCAAAAAGAGTATGGAAAAGAAGAGAAGCATACAGACAGATGGAGGAATGCGCAAAGAGATGAGCATGAACTTTTTAGCTGACTAGGCACGCGTAAGGATTAGAAGTTTCTCTCTCCTCTCACCATCAAGACCTATAAAATGTTTCCACTTTTTAAAAAAGAGGTGAGGGGAGAGACGGGGGAGAATGTATCTGTTTCTTGAAAACCAAGGGCCTGATTGTTTGCAGTCTGTTAGCCCAAAAGCCAAGAGCATAAAATCAGAAATAAGGATCACATCAGAGATCATCACATATGGGCTCACCAAGGCCATTTAAATATTCGCAAAAGAAGTTGGTCCTTGTAACTAGAAAAACACTACATAGAATATTTTATGTGGCTTTTTTTCTCTATCATTATTTTTCTATCATCTTGCTCAGACCTCAAATATTTTAAGACGTCATGATTTAACTGTAATGAGATATTTGACCTTGACCTGCTAATGGCATAGATTATGTTTTAGACTAAAAAATATTACTTATTGTATTATGTAAGTAGTATCATTTTGTTAAAATGCAGAATAGGGGAAAATATCTTCCTACAGAGTACATACAAATATGAAAAACACACCCTCACCATCCCCAATATTGATATCCACCAACCTTAGCTACAAATTTACCTACTTGTATTTCATTTTAAAGATCTTCCACCACGCTTTTACCTACTGCTTCGCTTTTAGATTTTCACTGGGCTATACAACTAATTTTTCTATTTGTTCACTGCCCTCCAAAACCCAAAATGGCCATGGTTTCTGCTTTATCATAATGCTGTTTGTGAGATTATGCTGAAAGATTAAAGGAGGGATCTACCTTTAGTACATACCGTTTGCATGTGATAACCTAATGCCATTTCAGTACGTGAAAATCATTGCTTCCAATACAAAACCAGCTATTAAAACATTGCTGTCAGCAAAATATTGTGACTTAAACTGACTTTGCACAAGATGGAAGAGAATGAAAGGACAGGTCACTAAAACACTATGGCTCTAATCGTTCCCATGATCCTTTATATTCATAGATTTCTCCATATTCTACTTTTTACATTCTCTGAAAACCATTTTCAAATTTATGGAAAATGGGGCATAAAGTGAGCAGCTTTTTAAAAAATGAGTTACATGGAAGAAAGAACAGCAACTAAGATTTTTGTGATTAATTTGATAACTTCAAGTAGGAAGTATTTAGTTTATCTGCACATAGAAAATGAATATTAAAATATTCATACCCCAAGGCTAACAGAAAAAGTAGGTAACAGCTGTTGGTCTAAAATGTGGTTTCATTATGCAGAAATTGGAATAAGCTTGTAATTATGAATTAAAGCTAGAGCAGTTAAAAAATGTTGAGTAGGTTTTTCAACTCCAACATTTAAAATATTTTCTGTTATAAGAAATCACACCATTTTCCTCAATAAGCTTTCATGTGGTATCAGCCATAGCAGACTTGCTTTTGCTCCACTCAAAAAGAAATGTGAAATAGATCCTTCATGTAAATTTCTTAATGATTTATTTTCTAAAGCAGGTTTGAATATCTGTACTAGCTCCATATTTCAAATCAACAAAGCCCTAATTTAATATTTCTTTTAAATCTAGATATAGCTAATACAAGGAAACAAGGTTTTTTTGTATTTTGTTTTTATATATATTTTATTGATTTTTTACAGGGAGGAAGGGAGAGTGATAGAGAGTTAGAAACATCAATGAGAGAGAAACATAGATCAGCCACCTCCTTCACACCCCCTACTGGGGATGTGCCTGCAACCAAGGTACATGCCCTTGACTAGAATCGAACCTGGGCCCCTTCAGTCCGCAGGCCGATGCTCTATCCACTAAGCCAAACTGGTTAGGGCAGAAACAAGGTTTTAAAGAAGTATTTTGGTTAATAATACAGATTACAAGTTTTTTATCTACATGTATTATTCTCTCTTTGACATGATACCACTACAATCAATAAAATATTATTTAATTGTTACAATATCAGATTAGCAAAATGAGGTATTATCTAATCTAATAATAGACAAATATGCAAATTGACCGCACCTTCGCTACACCTAAGCCACGCCCACCAGCCAAGCCACGCCCACCAGCCAATCAGGATGAGTATGCAAATTACCCCAACAAAGATGGCGGCTAATTTGCATATCAAGACAGCATCGAAAGAAGCCAAGAGCTGCAGAAGGGAGTAAAGCTTTGAAGAAGCAAGCAAGCCGGGAGGGGGGGGGAGGAGCGAAGTCAGGGCCGGGGCAAAGGGGAAAGCAGGCGGGCTGGCGGAGAAGGCGGGGCGGGTGACAAGGGCGGAGCGGAGGCGGGGCCGCGGGTGATCAGAAAAGCAGGCGGGCTGGAGGAGAAGGTGGGGCGGGGCCGGGGGCGGAGGGGAGGCAGGGTAGAGTGCAGCAGGAAATCTTATTGCAGGATTTTTCCTGCAACGGGAATGCTAGTATATAAAATAATTTATGTCAAAATTACTGATATTAAGAATACATTTGTAATTGCATTCTAATAGAAAAGCATAAACTATTTTTTTTCATCATTCAATTAATAATCCACTAAGAATTGTAACTTTAGTTTGAACAATTTATTTGAAGAAAGATAACTGTTACACAGACACACACATTATACTTAAGCAAATTATATAATAGGGTAAAACACAAAATATATTCTCCTTCCCCCATCTCACTGCTCCTCTACTACAATCTGTTAAGAAGCTGGGTAAACTATTACTGAACAAAAGATAAAATATGATTGACTGTTGTAAATAGTGTCTAATTTGATTAATTTGACCCATTTCATAAATAATTACAAAGCATTTTATAAATATTTTTCTGAAATTAAATATTATTACATTTTATTAAAGAAATACAAAAAATGAGACATGGACATTATGTACTAGACCCAAGGTGAACAATAGGTAAGTATTTCAGGGAAAAACAGCTGAGAAACTTTGTGTCCATTATTTGTGATGTGAACTTTAATTTATGTGGATCTTGGTACAATGAGCCACTCCCATGCCATGTTTTCCTTTTAGTACTAATCCTCTTCTTCCCTGACTCTAAGATGTGTCTGCAAAACAAAAGAGGAAACGAACACCTTGACTCTCTCCTCCAGCCGCCACCTCCTGGGTCAGATGAGGACCAGAAGCAACAGCAGGCAGGCAGGCAGAGGGCACACAGAAACTGACTCTTCCTGGAGCTCTAACTAGCACTTTGATGTTCCTGCTGCACATGCAAATGAAAGGGAGAACAGTAACAGTTACCTGAGTAACACCTTTGAAACATCAGAATCGTTCCTTTAGAATAACCTGAATAGTACAGCTGAATTGGAAGAGGAGCAAAGGAGAGCTTCATCTTTGATGTACTTCACATTTGACACCTTTAAATTATGGGGTGCCTGCTTCTTCTGTCTCCAGAATGGAGCTGTGGCAGCCATCAGAAGACAAAAAGCACGCTCAGTGAGAAAAATCTCCCACTTTCCCTAGGGTTCCAATAATATATTCAACTAGAGGCCTAGTGCACAAAATTTGTGCATGGGGGTGTCCCTCAGCACAGCCTGCACCCTCTCCAATTTGGGACCTCTCAGGGAATGTCCGACTGCCTCTTGCAATCCAGGACTGCTGGCTCCTAATTGCTTGCCTGCCTGCCTGCCTGATTGCCCCAACCACCTCTGCCTGCCTGCTTGATCACCCCTCACCGCCTCTGCCTCACCCTGTACCCAGGACCCAGGATTCCCTCCTCTGGCTGGTTGCAGGCACCTGGGACCCGGGCTTCCTTCCTTCTGGCTGGCCGCAGGCACCCAGGACCTGGACCAGCTTCACCCAGGCTGGCCACAGACACAGAAGACTGGGTGGATGGCTTCGTTCAGGCCGCAGCTGCAGGTGCCCGGGACTGCGGGGTGGGCAGCTTGTCCCTCTCCCAGGCCGCAGCCACAGGCGCTGGTACCCGGGACCGCGGGGCGGGCTGCTTGTCCCTCTCCCAGGCCACAAGGTGCAGACACAGTTGCTGGCACCTGGGCCTGTGGGGCGGGCGGCTTGTCCCTCTCCTGGGCCGCAGCCCCAGCCGCTGGTGCCTGGGACTGCAGGGCAGGTGGCTTGTCCCTCTCTTGGGCTGTAGCCTGGCTGGTCCCCATTCCTCTCTCATGAGCTCATTTATGCATGGCTGGTCCCCATTCCTCTCTTCCAGTGTTGAGTGTCTGAGCCGTTACTGCGTGATGGTGTGAGGGCATGATGACCATTTGCATATTAGCCTTTTATTTTATAGGATAATTTGGTGTAGACAAACAGACCAAAGTCCCTACCCTAAATAAATGACAAACATGAAAACAAGTTGACCTTAAATATTGGTAGTAACCTAGTATTTTATTTCCAATACTAGTGGCCCGGTGCATGAAATTCATGCACGGGGAGGGGGTTCCCTCAGCCCAGCCTGCACCATCTCCAATCGGGGACCCCTTGGGGGATGTCCAACTGTCAGACATCTTGTGGGATCGGGCCTAAACCAATGGTTGGACATCCCTCTCACAATCTGGGACCACTGGCTCCTAACTGCTCACCTACCTGCCTGCCTGATCATCCCTAACTGCCTCTGCTTTCCTGCCTGTTGCTCCTAACCCCTCTGCCTGCCTTCCTGATCCCCCCTAACCTCTCTGCCTGCCTGCCTGATCGCCCCTAACTTCCCTCCCTTGCCAGCCTGATCTCACTCCCATCTCTCCCCAAACTGCCTCCCCTGCTGGCCTTATCTCGCCCCCAGCTGCCCTCTCCTGCTGGCCTGACCACCCATAATGGCCTCTGCCTCGGCCCCCACCACCATGGCTTTATCCAGAAGGAAGTCAGACATCCAGAAGATGGCTGGTCGACCCGGTCTAATTAGCATATTACCCTTTTATTACTATAGATAGATTATATAGGATAGGATTGCTTAAATGGGGGGAAAAGCCTTTTTCATCAGGAGGAGATGATCTTGGCAGACAAAAATACATAATCCCTATATCTGGACTGATAGCCAGCCATATGCACTATACTGCCAAACCGGTCATTAAAAAGATGAACTGCTTTCTTACACCTTACACCAAACAGCTGTTGCCCTTAAAACCCCTCCGAGGCCCCCACCTTATGTTCTGCCTTCGTAGTTCACCCAGATTAGGTTCTGATTGGTCAGGTTCCATGCCAGTCAGCATCTCTGGGCCTATCAATGGGCCTGATCGGAGAGGCGGGGCTGATCAGCAACCCCAGTGGAGGCCAGAGAGAAAGAGAGGCACAGCTGCTGGCCAGGCCTGGAGCAAAAGAAAGAGAAAAGGGCTGATCAACAACCCTACGGATCAGACCTTGCTTCTCTCTCCCCAGGCCTCTCTCTGGGCCTGATCCGAAGCCCCCTCAGAAGTCAGTGCTGGGTCGCCACGGCAACCCAGCACTGACTTCCAGTTGGTCAAGCCTCCAGTCATTGTGGATGTTACGGACCCTGGGTTTTTATATATTAGGATATTGGCTCATAACTTTCTCAAAATCATGGCGACTTTCCTGCTTTGCTTAAAAGCAGAAGAGAGGAACTTTGAAAAGTGAAATTAATTTAAAATCTGATCTCATGTTCCCTTTAATAAAATTATAACACAAAAATTAGAATCCAAATTTGTCTTTTTTCTAAAACCTATTATAACTGAACTACAAGTAACCATAAAACATAAGGGTAGATCCCTTTCCCAAGAAGCAAAGTAAATAAAGCATAAAAGAGTTAACCTAAGTAGATAAGTTAATATTTTTCACTATTTAAATTAGATAACTCCATTTATATTTTAATTAGAAGTTTATGGATAGTATAAATAGCAATATAAATATTTTTCTAATCCCTAGTTATATTATGGCACCTTGTCCTAAGATAAAATGTCAATATAAAGGTAGTAGAGAATATTGAAGAACTAGGAAAATTTTTTTTAATCAGCTTCTTTCTTCTTCCAAATGCCAACATATTATATGGCAAAAATAGAGCATCATTCTCTGCCACAGTTTTGTGTAATTTGTTATGGAAAATGGCAATAAAACACCTTCAGAAATCATAACAGTATTAAGTCCTTAGAGTGCCTATTAAAGTTTAACATTTTAAAAATGCCATACAAATATTAATTAGTTCATATTAAAAATTTGAGGCAGGTAAGCACCATCAGCACCCTCTAATGAAGAAATGGACAGTGTGACTGAGGTTCTTGCCTGAGGACTGATTCAGGCTGGGAGCATATAATTTCTTAACTCCAGTAAGAATTAAAGGAGAGAGAAGATGTACTTCAGATTTCAGCTATTTCCAAACTTTCAAAGAGTATAGTCTGACATATTTTGATTTGTGTTTATCCCCTGATTCTCACCCATTTATATTAACTGAACACCTTTCTTTGTAGCTAGCACTCCACAGCACAGACATCCTTTACTCTTTTAATTGAGCCCCTTTGGGGGAAAGTATGGTTTAAATATAACAATATATTCAGAACCCTAAAATAATTTGATCTATAATAAATTCTTAAGCAAGGGAGGAAGACCAGCCTGGGGACCCTGGGAGGGGAAGATTGCCAGGTATCAAGTCAGAGATTCACAAGGAAGTTGTAGAAGCTCCCTCCCTGGAGACTTTTAAAAATAGAATAGACAGCCCTCTGCATACAGTGGTGCAGGAGGCCCCATTATACTTTGTTATTAGAGAACTTCACTATAGGTTTCCTTAGGCTTGATTAAAAAAAAAAAAAAAGTGGGGGGAGGGGAAGGGAAAGCCAGGGGATGGGAGGAAAATTCAATTTAAGAAATGCCTTTGATAATGAACACAGTCTATTTGTGCTAATACAAATTCCCTGATTTTTACACTTGATTTTGAGAATGAAGTCTTAAATGGATTTAGTTTCTTACATCTGATTGCACTACTTCGTATTTTTATCTGCATTTTATATTACTATTTTGTTCACTGACTATTGTGCTATTTTTACTTTTTGTCCTCTATTAACTCCATAATTCTATATATAAAATTTGAATATACATGTAGACCCATACCTATATATGATTTAATAGTAGTTTTTCAGGGAAATTTAACAATATTTTAAGTAAACATAGCTTTTAATTAATAAACCATAGACTATATTGATCACACATTCCATACAACTTCCTTTTCCAACCATGATCCAAGTAAGATATCATGAACAACCTATTTGAGACAAATCTTTCTCTCATTAAAATAAAAGATGCCTGGCTGGTATGGCTCAGTGGTTGAGCATCAACCCAATAACCCAGAGGTCACAGTTTGATTCCCAGTCAGGGCATATGACCTTCTTGTGGGTAAGAAGCCTGTAGAGGGAAAGGGGCCCTGGCTACTTAGAGTCCCCCTCCATCTTCTACACCATACACCCCGGTACCCTGGAAGTTTCTGCTCATGTGGCCCAGAGCTCACATTTTGGATCCTTGACCTCTTCCCACCTGAGATTATTGCATCATTAATACACACATCCCGCGGCCTAAACGGTGCCAAAAGATTGGTGTAAATGGAGCTGGGAATGCAGACTGGCATCTCCACACAAACAACAGCAGGAGGAAGAGACAGAAGAGGAGACGGTGGTTGCAGGCCACAGGCCCTTCTCTAGCCTCACCCCCACCCCCCCACCCCCCCAGCCCCCAGGCACCCCATTGCAGCACAGGCTCCTGGGGTTCTACAATTCAAATTCAAATTTGACCTGTCAGGTTGTTATAACTTATCTTTGTCGAGGTAGGAGGATAGGACATATTTATTTGAGTGTTAAGTTTGATTTATGACTTTTAAATACTTATAAATAAGGGTATGTGAACTTCCATTTGTATACTCCTGCCTGGGGCCTTGAAAATATTTACAGCCAGTCTGTCTTAGATATCCTTGTTCTGACATTTTAATTCAAATTAAATTTATACATCAGTAAAATAAGTTAATATCTCTCAAAAAAAGTTTTCAGACATATACATGACTGTATCTAATTTCCCTCACCTTCATTCAAATTATTCTCTGAGATTATCAAAATTTGTTCCTTTCAGTGTTTAAGGACCCAGATGATTCTAGCTTTGTTCTCTCTTTATTACAAGAGGAAGCTATTACTCATGTATATGTCTGTGCAAGTTAAGAGTCTGAGTATGTTTACTTTAGTGGGAAGACAGGAGAACCCATGGAATCTGTGGGGACCTGGATGAAGTGGGCATGAAGGTTCTGGACAGAGAAGCTAACAGCAAAAAAGAGAAATGAGGCCAGTCCAGGTACTGATAATAAATTTTCAGCATGGTTTCACCAGTAGAATTATAAAATGAAATCTGGAGAATTCAGGAAATTTTAAATTTGCATGCATACTTATTCATTTAGTCAAGGAACAAAACTTTAATTTGGCAAAATGTATTCCCATAAGTGAAATTCAAGGTCTTACTACAAAATATGAAACTGAAAAATCTTAAGGGCTTGCTAGGATGTAATCAACAGCAAATCTACCTAAGCTTGGCCTCGTGGACTAACACCATCCCTGATAAATGTACTTAAACCTCAAGTTGATAAATGTACTTAAACCTCAATCTTGTTTTTTTAATAAATTGCCTCAATATAAGTACATTTTTAGCTATTTGTATTTTCAAAAAAACAGTAATTTCAAGTTGTTTTATTATATTCAATCTCTCTTTGGCTAGGAACTCTGGACAGAACAAATATTTCTAATTTCTTATTGATTATGTCTTGTACTGGTTTGGATAACAATTATATAAATTTGACAAGGTTCATCTCTTTTAGCTTGAGCCATTAGAAAATCAATTAGCCTTTGTTTTTTATAACAAAAATATATATTATTGGATTATTCTCTGTTGTAAGATTGTTTGATTATGTCTCCTACCAAAGAATGCTGGGAATTTAATTACCTCCAAAAAATTACTAAATCTTAGGGAGTATTTTACAATATGTCATTCTTTACTTAATAAAGGGCCAGCCCCATATTTCATGAATTCCCATTCATCTGACAGAGCCGTGGCGTTTGTAACTGTGTATATAAAGCCATCAGTCTTCTAGAACCATCTTTAGCTGAGCGAGCCCCAAAGCATGGTCCATTCTGCTCCGATCTGATCAGCATCTTTATAGCTTATCAGCCTTGGGGTTCAATTTTGTTTTGGATGCTTTTATAAATGAGCACAATCACTGGTGAATCTGTTCTTCCAGATTGCAAAGAGAAAAATCGAGAGAAGAACTTTAGTAGATTACTGTGTCATTGAGAATAAAGTACAAGCACAAATGCACAAAGTTGTCTCAGGGATGATTTTGTCAGGTATACATTATCAGTTTTATTTCAGTAAAATTAGATGATTGTCTTAGTTATTATTGTTTTTGAAGTTACACTCTAACCCCAGGCTAGGGGTATGATCAATGTGTTATCTAATAAAATCTACTTGTTCCAAAGTAATATTTGTGTTTTCCTAAAAGGAAGAAAAGATAAAAGAAAAGAGAAGTAGCAATAGATAAGAAAGTGTAAGCATTACTTCAGGACTTTCTTCTTCTGGACAGGTGTATGATGCATGTTATGCTTTTTAGTAGCTAGATTTAATAGTATGGTTGTTCAGAGGATTGAGATAGCTGCAGGAATATCAGAAGCCAAGAGAAAATGTTAATCATTTTTAATGGCTTTGGCACTTATAGAATTTCACCATAAAAGATTTTATAATAATATTCACCTCAATAAGTGACTTTTAAGTTGTTAAAACAATTTAATGTTCATAGAAAGGTTTTATTTCTTACATATGTTTATGAAAATATTTGCTATACTCAATTAGATCGAATAAAATATGGTATCATTTAATATTTCAATATAAGAAATAAAATCCCCAAAGGTCAGGATATAAAACATGCAAGAATATGCTTTTAACTTGTTAAGCTTCAGAAAGGCTATGAACTTGTCAAGAAAGTCCAGTGCCTGGCCCAGGATCATTTCTCTGCTATGCTAGAAATTCAGAGGCGCAATTGCCATGTCAAAAATCCAGATTCATACTGTTCCACTCCTGGGAACATACGTCTCAGTCAGTGTAAACCATAACTATCTACACTAATAAAAGAGAAACATGTAAATTGACTGTCACTCTGCTATGCACACCAACCAATCAGGAGTGAGTATGCAATTTAACCCAACAAAGATGGCGGCGGTCATGGAGCTGGAGCAAGCAGGAAGCTTGGGTTGCTCCTGGCATCAGAGGAAGCCAAGCTTCCTGCCTGCCCTGGCCACCACTGAAGGAGTGGCTGGGAGCCTGGGTTGCCAGGGGGTGTGGCCAGCCTGAAAACGGCCCTCAGCCCCTTACCCAGGCTGACCACACCCCCATGGGTTGAGGGTCCTTGGCCAACCTGCAAACAGCCATCAGCCCCTCACCCAGGCTGACCACACCCCCATGGGTTGAGGGTCCTTGGCCAACCTGCAAACAGCCATCAGCCCCTCACCCAGGCTGGCCAGGCACCCCAGTGGGGACCCCCACCCTGAAGGGGGTGTGGCCAGCCTGAAAATGGCCCTCAGCCCCTCACCCAGGCAGGCGAGGCACCCATGGAGTAAAAGTCCCCACTGGGGGGTGTGGCCAGCCTGAAAACAGCCATCAACCCCTCACCCAGGCTTGCCAGGCACCCCAGCAGGGACCCCCACCCTGAAGAGGGTGTGGCCAGCCTGAAAATAGCCCTCAGCCCCTCACCCAGGCTGGCCATTCCCCCATGGGGTGAGGGTCCCCGCTGGGGGCCTGGCCAGCCTGCTAACAGCCAACAGCCCCTCACCCAGGCTGGCCAGGCACCCCAGCAGGAACCCCCACCCTGAAGGGTGTGTGGCCAGCTTGAAAACAGCCCTCAGCCCCTCACCCAGGCTGCCCCATGCCCCAAGGGAACCCCCACCCTGATCCGGGACACCCTTCAGGGCAAACTAGCCTGGCCCCCACCCGTGCACCAGGCCTCTATCTATACTAATAAAAGGGTAATATGCTAATTAGACTGGGAGACCTTCCAGGAGACCTTCCAGACATTCTTCTGGACAAAGCCATGGTGGCGGGGCCGAGGTAGAGGTGGTTAGAGGCCAAGAGGGAGGGCAGTTGTGGGTGATCAGGCCAGGATGGGACAGCAGTTGTGGGTGATCAGGCTGGTGGCGGGGGCCATTGGAGGTGATCAGGCTGGCGGAGGGGGGGCAGTTGGGGGCAAGCAGGCCAGCAGGGGGGGCAGTTGGAGGTGAGCATGCTGGCACAGGGGGCAGTTGGGGGTGATCAGGCTCATGGGAGGGGAGGGCAGTCGGGGGCGAGCAGGCCAGCAGGCAGAGTGGTTAGGGGCAATCAGGCAGGCAGGCAGGTGAGCAGTTAGGAGACAGCAGTCCAGGATTGTGAGAGGGATGTCCGACTGCCGGTTTAGACCCGATCCCTGTAAACCGGCAGTAGGACATCCTTCAGTGGGTTCCAGATTGGAGACAGTGCAGGACGGGCTGAGGGACACTGCCTCCCCCCCCTCCTGTGCACAAATTCCGTGCACTGGGCCACTAGTAACCTAGATATTGTTCTCTGCAGTTTGTACACTTTCTACTCATTCTGTTCAGGACATTGCATCCTCTGGCATCTTCCCTAAAAACATTTAGGACACATATGGAGTAAATATTTTTGTTCCTCAAACTTTGTATGTTGAAACCCTAACATCAAATGTGAAAGTTTTGGGAGGTGGGGCAAAATTAAGATTAGATAAGATACTGAGACTTAAGCCCCCCATAAGGGGCACAAGAGAGCTTGCTTTCTCTCTGCTATCTACCATGTGACATACCATGGGAAATCTGCAACCTACCACCTGGAAGAGGGCTGTCACCAGAACCTGACAATGCTGGTACCCTGATCTTGGGTTTCCAGTCTCCCGAGCCCTGAGAAATAAACTCCTACTGTTTATAAATCTCCCTGTTCATGGTACGTTTTTATAGTGGCCCAAAAGGATAACAAACACAAAACTCAGTGAAGCACATCACTGAGACTACTTCAGGTGCATTTGTGCTTGTAACTTATTCTCCGTGACACAGTAATCTACTAACGTCCCTGTGTCGATTTTCAGGCCTCACCATGGCTTCTTTTATAATTAACCACAGATCTAACCATTTTGGCTACCTTCGCATTGACAATAACATTAGCTTGCTTATACACCAATCAATAGCGGAGCCAGAAATACCAGATCAGCCATCAAGATATCTGGTCTCCTTGGCCTACAATACATCTTTTTGTCAATCTTCATATCCAACAGACATCACAAGAGACCTTGTTAGAACTGTGAATGAGTTAAACTACTTTTTAAAAATATTTTTAATAAAATAAAACAACTGCTATTTCTCTAAAAACATAATGCACAGGGGATATGTGTCAACCCTTCCAGTGGATGCCAGAGACCACAGGAAACACTGAACCTTATATATGTTTATTACTATACATACATACCTATGATACATTTTAATTTATATACTAGGCACAGTAAGAGATTAATAATAACTAATAATAAAATAGTAGAATAACAACATATACTGTAACCAAAGTTATGTGAATGCAGTCCCCACCTCACCAAATATCTTATTGTACTTTATTACCTTTATTCTTGTGATGATGTGAAGTGATAAAATGCCTATATGGTGAGATGAAGTAAGGTGAATGAGACATCATTCGGTAAAAATCAATGTTACTTGAACACCAGCACTGCAATGCTGCAGTCTATCTGGTAACCAAGAAAGTTACTAAGTAACTAGTGGATGAGGAATTATACAGCATGGAAACATTGGACAAAGGGATGATCCACGCCCCAGGTGAATGGAGTGGGACAGTGTGAGATTTTATCATGCTACTCAGAACAGCATGCAATTTAAACGTATGAATTGTTTGTTTCTGGATTTTTTTTAATCCTCATTTGAGGATATTTTTCCATTAATTTTAGAGAGAGGGAAAGACACAGAGAAATATCGATGTGAGAGAAACACATTGATTGGTTGCCTACTGCACACACCCTGACCAGGGCCCGGGCTGGGGAGGAGTCTGCAAGCAAGGTGCTGCCCTTGACCAGAATTGAATCCTGGACCCTGCTGTCCACAGGCCGACTCTCTATCCACTGAGGCAAACCGGCTAGGGCTGGAATTTTTATTATTTTTAGACCGCAATTAACTGTGAATAACTGAAACCCTGGAAAGTGAAACCATGAAAGATAGGGGCTACCATATTACATTCTCACAACTCACCCCAGGGTTCTTTTCTCCTCCTTTGCTCATGTCAATTTCATGAAACTAAGTATGACTAAATAGAGTTAATATGAAAGGCATTGGGTTCAGAGTAACTGCCATGTTATCCAGGCTACACTATTATCAGAGGTTTGTGGAAAACTGGCTTTCAGTAAAACTAGACACACCTTACGATAACCACACAGACAAAAGGTAAAGAAACAGGCAGAATAGGACATATATGAGTGTTGAATTTATGCATAAGTCTGATAGAGATGAGGTCCTCATTGTCAAAGTCTGATTGGGTTACACAAAGACATACACTTGAAAAAAGAACAGCTCAGGAAACAGGATGGTTCAGCTCTGATCATGGGCAGTGCTGGGAAAATGGTGATGCCATGTTTAAAACTGGTAAAAATTTTTAATAAAATTAGTATTATACTTTGCTATTTGGCCTTTTGAAAGATATAGGGTCAAAGAAAGTTTTTCATAGCCCAGCCATCGTGGCTCAGTGGTTGAGCATTGACCTATGAACCAGGAGGCCATGGTCCGATTCCTGGTCAGGGCACATGCCCGGGTTGCAGGCTCAATCCTCAGAAGGGGTGTACAGGAGATAGTCGATCAAAGATTCTCCCTCTTCATTGATGTTTCTATCTCTCTCCCCCTCTCCATTCCTCTCTGAAATAAATAAAGAAAAATATTTTTTAAAGTTTTCCATAAATGATTATCTAAATAGAAGAAAAATAACTAGCTCTTATTCCCTGTGTTTCTCAGATTTGGAAAACAGGTACAAGTTAAAGCCAAAGGGGAACATTACTTGAGGTAAGAGGTGTGACAAGTTTATTTTTTTAATGAAACAAACATTTTATTCAGTAAGTAGAAGCCTCATGCATGAAATTCGTGCACTCTGGGGAGGGAGCCCTCTGATGATGTCCGACTGCCGTGGAGGCTAGATAGGCTTCTGCCATCACCGCTGCACTCACCAGCCATGAGCCCGGCTTCTGGCTGAGAGGCACACCCCCTGTGGGAGCACAATGACCACCAGGGGGAAGCTCCTGTGTTGAGTTGGATTGGGCTGAAACTGGCTCTCAGACATCCCCTGAGGGTCCCAGATTGTGAGAGGGTGCAGGCCAGGCGGAGGGACCCCACCAGTGCACAATCAGGGTCAGGGAGGGACGTGGGAGGTTGGCCAGCTGGGGAGGAACTGTGGGAGGGCTCCAGAGCATGTCCGTCTCGCTCAGTCCCCATCAGCTGGACCCCAGCAGCAAGCTAACCTACTGGTTGGAGCATCTACCCCCTGATGGTCAGTGTATGTCATAGCGACTGGTCGACCAGTCGACTGTCTGCCCTCTGGTGGTCAGTGCACATCATAGCAAGCGGTTGAGCAGCCTTAGTATATCATTAGCATATTACGCTTTGATTGATTGAACAGATGACTGGACACTTAGCATATTAGGCTTTTATTATATAGGATACTATGGACCAGGAACTGGATGCTAATCTCATTTGGTAGAAAATAGGTATTTTGTTTTTCAATTTTATTTTAGTGTAATAAGAACACTTAACATGAGGTATACCTTCTCACTAAATTTTAAGTATACAGTACAGTAGTCAACTATAAGTACAATATAGTACAACATATCTCAAAAACGTATCTTGCTTGATTGAAATTTTATTCTGGTTGAGTAGCAACTTTTAAATTTTTCCTCCACCTCAATTCTTGGAAACCATAATTCTAGTCTTTTATTCTTTGTATTTCACTATTTTAGATACCTCTTTTAAGTGGAATTATACAGTATTTGTCCTTCTGTAACAGGCTTATTTCACCTAGCATAATGTCTTCAAGATTCATCCATGCTATCAAATATTGCAAAATCTCCTCTTTCTAAGGCTGAATAATATTTCATTGTATTTATATACCATATTTTCTTTATCCATTTATCCATGAATGGATGTTTAGGCTGTTTCTACATCTTGGTTATTTTAATAATGTTTCAATAAACATGAGAGTTTAATAAACATGGGAGTTCCATAAACATATCTCTTCAGGATTCTCTTCAAGTTCTTTAGGATAATGACCCAGACATGTCATTGCCGGATCATGTGGCAGTTATATTTTTTATTTTTGGAGGCACATACGTACTGGGTTTTTTTATAGCACCTGCATTATTTTTCATTTCCACCAACAGTCTACAAGAGCTCCAATTTCCCCACATCCTTGCTAACAATTCTTCTTTTTTGCTATTGTTCTTGTTTTTGATGAAAATAACCATCTTGGCAGGTAAGAGATGATGTCTCATTGTGGTTTTGATTTGCATTTGCCTGATGATTATTGACATTAAGCTTTGTTGGCCATTTGTGGGTCATCTTTGAAGAAACATCTATTCAAGTCTCTAGCCCATGAAAAGAATGAAAAAACAACATACAGAATGGGAGAAAGTACTTGCAATCCATATATCAGACAATGTGTTAATTTCCAAAATATATAAGAAATTTTATAACTTAATAGTAAAAAAATATAATAATCTGATTTTAAAATGGGCTAAATTTTTAGAGTTGCTGTTCTGAGGCCTATTAGTGCAGAGGAAACAGAGTAAGATTAAAATGCTCATATTCAGTAGATCAGCATTTACTGAAAATTAGTGATTTTCCGCACTAGCAAAATCCTCCTCATCCACCCCTACATGTAAAAAAACTGAGCAATGCCTAAGGATGATTATTATTTTATCTAATAAAAGGGTAATATGCAAATTAACTGTCACTCCATCACAAAGAAGGCGGCACCCATAGCCACAGGATGGCGGTGCCCAGTCCTCTCAGCCCTGCCAGAGTTCCCCAGTCCTGGGAGGGTGGCCGCTGAGAGTGAGCAGTGTGAGCAGCCTGTCGGAATGCTTGCTTCATTGCCACAGTGATGAGGCAAGCATTCCACCCTGGCCATGGAGGGCCTCTGGGCAGCGGGCGTGGAGCAGCTGGGGAAGGGAGGGGATGCTTGCGGCGTGACCCTGGTGACAAGGCAAGCGTTCCGCGCCTGGCCATGGAGGGCCTCTGGGCAGTGGGTGCGGAGCGGCGAGGCCCCTCAGAGAGCTACTGGTGCACAGATTCGTGCACAGGGCTACTAGTAACCAATAATAATGGTTAGTTATTCCTTATATTAATTCAGCTGCAGCATATACATATACATTTAGGGGGAAGAAACTGGTGGAGGAGTAGGTGGAAGTTACACTCACCTGCTCCCAGCCTCAAAGTGGACATACAACTAAAAAATAGAACAATAACCTGAATAACTAACTGAAGACTAGCTGAACAAAAATCTTATATGCAAGAATTTACAGAAGAAGCTATATAGAGACTGGTGGGAAGGCCAGAGACATGAGAAGGGCAAGCCAGACACCCACATTAGATAGCTGAGAATGTGGAGAGATATCTCAGCTACAAAGGTTCCCCCTGAGGAGTGTGTGGTCTCAACCTCACTCCAGGCTCCTAACCTGGAGCAACAGAGCCTAGAAGAGGCATCAGCATAACATCTGACTGAACATCTTCTATAGAAGATGAGAGACAGGAATCTTCTATAAACTCAGGGGCCCTTTCAAAGAGTCAGTACACAAAATCTTGTCACAGACATTCACCCTGGGCTCTGCTGGCAGAGGGAGGGAAGATTGGAGGAGACTGGAGTTATACAAGTACAGACTGGGTTGTGTGGCTCCCAGGAGAGAGCTGAAGGGACAGCCACTAGGGTCTCTGTGCTGAGTACCTCTCCCACATGGTCAATAGATGCCATCTTTCCTGGATAAACTGCATCTACCTGGGGGAACTACACAATCTCACCCTCCCAACCCCTGTTGCCCTGCCCTGCCTAGATTGCACACTGCATAGGATTCTGAAGTCTGAGCCTGTGGTATAGACTTTCTTAAAGGGATCTTGAGGGCAAAGTCAGGGGAATCAGAGACAGAGTTGTGTGGCTCTGTGGCAGAAGCCATTTCTCCTCCCACCCACAGTGCACCAGAGCAGCTACACC